>NC_037678.1:67992257-68033619 GCF_003255815.1 Theropithecus gelada
AAAAAAAAAAAAAAAAAAAAAATTTATTTTTTTCCTCATGGAAGTATGAAAGTACATCCTTCACCACTTCTCCCCACCAACCATAGTATCCAAAAGATGAGGGTTTTTAATGGTGTGTTTGTGGGGTTTTTTTGTTTTTTGTTTTTTTTTTTTTTGAGACGGAGTCTCGCTCTGTCGCCCAGGCTGGAGTGCAGTGACCAGATCTCAGCTTACTGCAAGCTCCGCCTCCCGGGTTCACGCCATTCTCCTGCCTCAGCCTCCTGAGTAGCTGGGACTACAGGAGCCCACCACCTCGCCTGGCTAGTTTTTTGTATTTTTTAGTAGAGACGGGGTTTCACCGTGTTAGCCAGGATGGTCTTGATCTCCTGACCTCATGATCCGCCCATCTCGGCCTCCCAAAGTGCTGGGATTACAGGCTTGAGCCACCGCGCCCGGCCATGTTTGTGTTTTTTTTGCAGTTTCTAGCACAAGTCATTTGTTTATTCCTGGCCCCACTCATTGATTCACGCTCAGAGGCAGCCTGCCAGTTCATTGGGTGCTTCGGAGCAGTGACAAATGGGAACAAGCAAGGAAGGAGGGGGAGCCTGAGGTTGATTCTCACCCACACTCCACTACCCACTTCTTTTCCCAGCCACATATGTTTCTCAGACATACCACTTGATCCTTCATATCACAACAAGGGAAAAGCTTCCAAAGTTGACCTAATTAATGAATGTTTTTCTGAGGATGAACACTGTCAAGACAAAAACCTGCCTATTTTTACTGCACATGACAGATTTGCTGCAGTGAAAATAAAGCTTGAGATCTGGACCTCAAGAGTTGATTTTAGGGAGTTGTGTGGGCTCTGTGAGACTCTTAATTTACATGAATTAAAATAAAGAACACCATTATTAACATCCCGGCAGATTAACTGTCTTCTGATTAGTAAAAGACTAATGAGTAAATCAGAAAGACTGATTCTACCACATGGCACAAAAAAACATGACCTTTGAGAAGATAAACATACTGAAATTTCCACCAACAGAGGCCTGAATGAAATTACTGGGCACCTCTTGGAAATTCATCTAGACCTCACTTCTTTTTATTTTTTATTTTTTTTGTGAGACGGAGTTTTGCTCTTGTTGCCCAAGCTGGAGTGCAATGGCACAATCTCGGCTCACCACAACCTCCGCCTCCCAGGCTAAAGCAATTCTCCTGCCTTAGCCTCCCGAGTAACTGGGATTACAGGCATGCGCCACCACACCTGGCTAATTTTGTATTATTTAGTAGAGATGGGGTTTCTCCACGTTGGTCAGGCTGCTCTGGATCTCCTGACGTCAGGTGATCCGCCTGCCTCAGCCTCCCAAAGTGCTGGGATTACAGGCGTGAGCCACCGCTCCTGGCCTAGGCCTCACTTCTTAGCAGTTACCTTAGCTAACAGAGTAGTAAAATTTTTCCTTAAAATCTACATATTTATTAGAGTCTGGGTTCGCAAAATATTATGATACAAAAGACAAAGTAAAATTTGCTTAGAATACAACCTAACATGCAGTATCAGAAAATTCAGCCTACTTACCAGAAATGGGTAAATCTGATTCATCTTTTGTGTTGATATACTGGAAGCATTTTTTTTCTCCTTGATGAGAAGTAATTTTAGAACACTTTTCATATTAAAACCAGAATATGAAGTAAAGGTGACCTTTTGTAGTCAATATGAGATTCTAAAGAAGTGTTTACATTTGGAGAGCTTCAAGCTATTCACTGTACTCTGCCATAACTTTGTGTAGAATTTTTTTTTTTTTAATAGAGACAGGGTCTGTGTCTCCCAGGCTGGAGTACAGTGGCATGAACATAGCTCACTTCAGCCTTGAACTCCTTCAGCCATGAACTCCTGGGCTCAAGTGATCCTCCCACTTCAGTCTCCTAAGTAGCTGGGACTACAGGCATGTGCCACCATTCCCAGCTAATTCTTTTCTTTTTGTAGAGATGGGTTCTCACCATCTTGCCCAGGCTGCCCTCAAAACTTCTGGGCTCAAGTGAGCCTCCCGCCTCAGTCTCCCAAAGTGATGGGATTACAGGCGTGAGCCATCACACCTGGCCAAAATTTTTTTTTTTTTTTTTTTTTTTTGAGACGAGTTTTGCTCTTGTTGCCCAGGCTGGAATGCAATGGTGTGATCTCAGCTCACCGCAAACTCTGCCTCCCAGGTTCAAGTGATTCTCCTGCCTCAGCCTCCCTAGGAGCTGGGATTACAGGCATGTGCAACCACACCTGGCTAATTTTGTATTTTTAGTAGAGACAGGGTTTCTCCAAGTTGGTCAGGCTGGTCTCGAACTCCCGACCTCAGGTGATCTGCCCGCCTCGACCTCCCAAAGTGCTGGTATTACAGGCATGTAATACATTACACTGCGCCCAGCCTAAAATGTTTTTAAGAAACACTGTTTAAGTCTGGCATAAGATTAAGACAAGAGAAACTAAATGAATCAAAACATAGTCATTTGCCTTTATGTCACTGTCATTCTGTGTGTAAATCACTCAGTTCCCCTCTTCCATGAAGCCTTCAGGCTCACTTGGACTCAGAGCAGACTCTTGCTTGTTCTGAATTGAGTTCATGACTGATATATCCACAGTCTTTTTTTTTTTTTGAGACGGAGTCTCGCTGTCACCCAGGCTGCAGTACAGTGGTGGGATCTCAGCTTACTGCAACCTTCACCTCCCTGGTTCAAGCAATTCCCCTGCCTCAGCCTCCCGAGTAGCTGGGATTACAGGTGCACTTCACCACGCCCTGCTGATTTTTGTGTATTTTAGTAGAGATGGGACAAACTAGTCTCGAACTCCTGACCTCAGGCAATCCACCTGCCTCGGCCTCCCAAGGTGCTGGCATTACAGGCGTGAGCTACCACGCCCAGCCTTCCACAGTCTTGATATAACTGGCTGGGCCATAGTAGACACTCATTGACCAGGGCCCATGGTCATGTTGTTTAGACCTTGACTATAGCATGACAAAAATGGTTCCTTACTGTGAAACAATAGCTTGGCTCCAAAAGGGATCCCAAGGCAGGTTTTTTTTTTGCACTCTAACACAACTTACTCACTTGCTTATGGCATTACTTGTTGATTTCCACCAAAAGCATTGTCAATCTATCTATTCATACTTCGTTGTATGATGGGAACTGGTGAGGGAAACAGTGGGTGAATTGCCCAGCTACAAAGGCTCTCTCCACCCTGCACTTTCTCTAGTCAGTGTGCTTCATCGCCCACCACGTTTGTCACATTCCCCCAATTCTGCCCAATGCAGGACCACACCTTCTTCCCACATAGGTCATCAAAGAAAGCCTGTGCTCCATTCAGAGCACCTCTTAGACAGATTCCGAGTCAAGTAGGGCTCCCCTTAGGTCTGCCCTGCTTGTTGTGGACTGCCTAAAGGGTACTGCTATAAAGTGTTAACCTCCGCTGAACACGTCCATTCTTTCCCCCCACAGACATAACCAGTGCGGTGCAATCCAAGCGAAGAAAATCCAAGTAAACAAGCAGGACGGCGACTTGATACTTGTAAATGTGTGTGACTTTTACAAAGAGCAATTTTGAGCTGTGACTTTTTTAAATCAATTTCTGTACAGTTAGTAATTTTAATAATGTGGCCCTTTTCCTAGTCCCTGCAGCCTGTTTCATAAAGTGCAATGGGGAAAGCAGGATTGTTGAGCCCTTTTGGTGTTGCGAGTGGAAGTTCAAGGTTTCTAAAATGTTGTCTTGTATTGAAAGGAGCTAATGCCATTATAAATGTTAATAGTTTTCACATTTCCTAAGCAGCCTAGAGTACAGGGTGAGCATTTTTAGATCTCCTAATGACGTATTGTGCTGTGGAAGTACTGTGTGTGAATAGCAGTAGTGGGGGCAAAAGCAATCTTCTCATTTGGAAATGTTGTAAATAATTTTATTATATAGTGTTTTGGATGTATTTGTTGTAGAAATGGACCAGTGAATAAAGAGAATCTAAGGATTTGTACAATGCGAAATAATGTGTTAAATAAATGTCATTGTCATAGAACATAAAGTTATGTTATTGGTAAGGGATTTTTGGGTGATAAGCTCTTTCTTTGGACCTTAAATAAGCAGACACAGCCTTCTTTGTGAATGGAATTCCCATCTAGTCCTCATCGCACCTGAGATGTCCGCCTGGCAAGTTGAGGAAAATGTACATACTTGCTCCCTCACTTCATTCTTGGCTTTGAAGAAACCAACCCTGTTCAGCACTATGCCAGGTACTTTGATATATATTGCTCAAATTTCTTTTTTTTTTTTTTTTTTTTTTGAGACTGAGTCTGGCTCTGTCGCCCAGGCTGGAGTGCGGTGGCCGGATCTCAGCTCACTGCAAGCTCCGCCTCCCGGGTCCACGCCACTCTCCTGCCTCAGCCTCCCGAGTAGCTGGGACCACAGGCGCCAGCCACTTCGCCCGGCTAGTTTTTTTGTATTTTTTAGTAGAGACGGGGTTTCACCGTGTTAGCCAGGATGGTCTCAATCTCCTGACCTCGTGATCCGCCCGGCTCGGCCTCCCAAAGTGCTGGGATTACAGGCTTGAGCCACCGCGCCCGGCCTGCTCAAATTTCTTTTGATGCAAATAACAAAACCAACTTAGAGAAGATCAATGACCACCCAGGATTTTCTAGGGACAGGAAGCTGTCAGCAGCTGAGACAGCACTTTTTCACCACGTCACACATTGCTTCTCCATATGCATGGTGGATAGATCCAAAACAATTGTGCTTACATCTCTTCCGTGCAGGAGGTGGGCCCAGACTGGCCTGTAAGATTGTGCCAGCATCAAGAATCTAGTCCAGCCAGGCGCGGTGGCTCAAGCCTGTAATCCCAGCACTTTGGGAGGCCGAGACGGGCGGATCACGAGGTCAGGAGTTCGAGACCATCCTGGCTAACACGGTGAAACCCCGTCTCTACTAAAAAATACAAAAAACTAGCCGGGCGAGGTGGCGGGCGCCTGTAGTCCCGGCTACTCGGGAGGCTGAGGCAGGAGAATGGCATAAAAACCCGGGAGGCGGAGCTTGCAGTGAGCTGAGATCCGGCCACTGCACTCCAGCCTGGGCGACACAGCGAAACTCCGTCTCAAAAAAAAAAAAAAAAAAAAGAATCTAGTCCAGGGCCAGGTGTGGTGGCTCACACCTGTAATCCCAGCACTTTGGAAGGCCTAGGCGGGCGGATCACCTGAGGTCGGGAGTTCGAGACCAGCCTGACCAACATGGAGAAACCCCGTCACTACTAAAAATACAAAATTAGCTGGGCATGGTGGCGCATGCCTGTAATCCAAGCTACTAGGGAGGCTGAGGCAGGAGAATTGCTAGAACCCAATAGGCGGAAGTTGTGGTGAGCCAAGATTGTACCATTGCACTCCAGCCTGGGCAATGAGTGAAACTCTGTCTCAAAAAAAAAAAAAAAAAAAAAAGAATCTAGTCCAGTTTAGGTCAGGTTTCCACCTTCAGTCCAGTTCTGTGGTTAGATGGAGCAGCTTCCAAATTAGAGGGGTCATTTTGTGTTATATATTTCAGAGATGTTCACTACATTTCACTCTGGCTGCCCTGCTTCAAAATGTGTGTAGTCTCCAAAGCCAGCTGCTTCTGCCCCACCCTACCCCCAACTTTCAGGAGACTCATGCTGGGGGCCCTGGCCTTGTCTCAGCCTGGGCTTCAGCCTTCTGCTGCATCTCCCCTAGGGCTAGACTTCATCCTTTCCCTCCAGTGGCTCCTTGCTTTTGCTCTAACCCAGTGCCTGAAACCAAAAGGATGAGTTGGTCATTCTGTCATGCTCTTATTCTCATCTCCATTTCAGCTGTCTTCATATATGCATCTTGCATTATAAGGATCCTCTAAAAGTAGTTATTTATGAGTCAGACCCCATTGTCTGGCTCTGTTCCCAGTAAGCTTATCTCCCCTCTTCCTCTCCCATGACACATACACCAGAACTAAAGCCAGCTTTATCATAATATCCTATGCCACTACTGTGCTTAAGATTACAAAGTGCTTCTCATACTTAGCTCAACTCAGGCAGAAAGGATCATGTGCTTTAAATAGATTTTTATTTGTTTTTCTTTATATTAATTTTTTTCTCCCATAGAGGAATAGCATTACAGTCTAACAATCAGAATTCTGTTACACACATACACAGGCATGCCACATGACCCAGTTGAGGTGGTTGTTTCCTTGAGTTTGTTGACACGTCACATGGTCAAAATCTCCTCATTTCAGCCAGTCTCAAAACACCCAACAGGGATGCACTCAACCTGTTGGTTCCATGTGGAACTAGGTGGCAGGGCGAGAGGGAAAGTAGTAGAAGGGGGCTATGGTGTGTCTGCATTCAGTCCCCTCATGTAAAGCCACATGGATCTAGGGGGGTATCCAAGAGCTCTGATGGGGTCCTTGTTGCACCTAAGACATTATAGGTCAGAGCAAGTTGATTAGAAGGTTCCAGGCAGGGGGCTGGGGAGCAGGCATACTCTAAAACAGCACCAAACTGCATTCATACACACACGGTGCCCTGCTGGGACTAGACTGGCAAAGGCTGGAAAGACACCCAGCTTGAAGGACCCACTCAGACTTAACTGGGGAATAACTGGAAGTCACTCTTTGATGTAACTGGGACTCACTCTAGAAACGGGTCCCTCTGACACAGTTTTGGCAAAGTGCTGGTAGTACTGACATTAATACTCACAAACTGGTACAAACTCTAGGGCCTCTGAAAACATCCATCAAAACAGAGTCTCTAACCCCCTCCTAAGGTTGCATAGGACTTTGAACTCTGGTTCCCTCATGTATTCAAGTTCTGTGGTTTAAAAAAAAAAAATCCTGAAGCATGCTCAAGGTGAAAGGCACGTACACAGTCAATACAGTATGACAAGGGCTGATGCTTCAGGAGTCAGACTAGCAGGAGACTGAGTAGTGTTGGTTTTTAGAAATCTATACACAATTAAAATATTGCCACACTCAAATGCTACAGAATCTATAGGAAAGGTACAAAAAAATAGCCTTGCAACCTGCCACGTGAGAGATTGGGTTCTAGAACTACAGGAGCCTCCAGAAATACATGTAAAGAAAAGGCCTTTTAAAATTTGAGCCAAATGCCCTATAACTTAAACTCTTCCCCCACCAGAAGGATCATGGGCACCACACAGGACTGAGCCTAGGTCCCAGCTGGCAGTGAGGAGTAGGCAAGAAGGGTTGGAGGGAGTTTCAGCTCTTGGAGGTGCCGAAGACCCTAGGCTGGCTGTGAAGTGCCCAAGTGGTAGCTGGAAGAATAAAAGCAACTAGGTTGTAACTGAAGGAGAACTTGGGGAGAGGAGCAAGGCTGTCAACTACTGGGGCCCTAGTGGACTGGCGTGGGAGCTTTGATCCGTTTTTAGTGTTAATTTGGCTTATTCCCTGGAATAGGAGACCCCATCAGGTATTCCTCTGTCCTCATCCCAGCATCCATGGGGATACCCCATCCCTTCCCCACATATCCCCCATGAGGCCTGGGGCTAGAGGATCAGGGAGGGCAGCTGCCTTTGCCCTCATGGGAATGCAGAGTTTTCTCCAAGCCTCAGCTTGGCTGGGAGGCCTGGAAACCTAGAGTTGGGGTGAGGGGAGGACTTATGTTCATATGTACCAAGAACTCTTAAAAGTTCCAAGGAAGAGTGGGCACACACTAGAAAAGGGTGGCTAGAAAGAGGAAATGGGAAGCAACTCGGGGCATCCCAGGAGGCTATTGCTGGTGTCTGAGCCCAAAATTCAGTCTCACCACAAGAAGGGGGAGGCCGGTGGCCCCTGCCCCGTCTGTCTCCCCCAGGGATTCAGGTTCCCTCCTCCAGGTACTTACTGGAGGAGGAGGGGAGGGGGACCATAGGGCACCCATCTCTCCCCAGCAACCTAGAAAGAAAGAGAGGCCTGTGGGAGAAAATGAAAAGAGGCCCCCTGAAGGCCCTGAACCTGGATAGGAACAATTTGCGGATTGGGACAGTAGGGGTCCTGGACTCCTACTTAGGATTGCTGGCTAGCCATACTGAGCAGGGTGTGAAATACAAGGCCAGAGGCAAGGTGAAAGCTGAGCTGTCAGCCTTGGGATGACTTCACCCCATGGTGTGTCCTCCAGCATCACTGCTCTGCACGCTGACCTAGAGTGTGTGCCCTTTCCCTGCCTAGAAGCCGCGTGGCCTGCATGTCTCCTAAGCTAGTTCTAGCACCTTGGGCTTGTGAAAAGATGGCCAGGATGGTGGGGCCTTGCCCAGCTTCTACTCGGGTGACATGTCAGGGGTAGAGTGGCAAGGTACTGACTAAGCCCTTCGGATTCCGGGACCTGCACAAGGGTGGATTATAGAAAAGGGAAGTGGGGGCAGACTCCAGGCTTCAGCCTGGGAGCAGGGTTTGGCCTCTCTGAGCAAGCACAGTGCACACTCCCTTGGTGCCCTGCTCCCTGCAGCTTCTCAACGTGTCTGTCCTGTCCGCATCTCCAACAGGCTGCCTCGTTCCCTAGATTCCCTCCGTCTTCTCCCTCTAACTCACATCTCACAGTCCTCTTCTACATACTGTACCTTTCCAGGCCTAAGTAGCTCCACAGAGTACCGTCCCCAAGGCAGAAGGAAGGGGAGACTAAAATTAGCAAAACCCTGAGCCCTTACTAGAGGTCAATGACAGCAGCCCAAGCTGCAAAGGCTCTACCTGGTCAGAGCTGGGCTCAGGGTCCCCACCATTTGGGAGGGAATTACTGGGAATGAAGAATAAGGGAACAGGAGTAAGTGTAATGCCAACCATGGGATAGTGTGACTCATGTAAGGTGGGAGTTGAAAGTGAGGAATGAGCCAGATCAGGGACTGGAAGAAGCTTTCAGAAATAGGGGTGGGCCAGAGGTAGAGGACTGAAGGGCAAGGGTGAAGGGGAAAGACAGGGATGGGGACCGGAGAAGAAAGGATGGAGGGGTCAGGAGTAGGGGGCATGGATGATTAGATGCTGGGTATGGGGGCCAGAAGGAGTGAGGGTGAAGGGGGCTTGAAGGGGTTCAGAGGCAGATTAGACGATCAGAGATGGGGATATTGAGGGTGTCGGTTATCACCTAACCTCACACGCTTTAAGAAGGGAGGTTTCGGTGTCCAGCCCGAGGCGTCGGAGGAGCCCGACAGGGATCGGGAGTCAGCAAGGGGTTCGCGGCGCGGCCGGTGGACGCTCAGTAGTTAAACTGGCGCTGGCACGGCTGGTAGATGAAGCTGCCCTGGTTCTTGGACCGGCGCGGACGGCTCTCGCGGGCTCTGTTCTGTCGCTGCACCGCCTTGGCGCTCAGCGTGTGGCGCTCCGCCCGCTGCCGGGCCCGCTGCAGCCGCCGCACCTGGCCCGCCTTTTCCAGCAGCGCCGCCCGCGCTGGGAGAGGAGCGACGTGGCGCGCGGCCCGGGGCTCGCGGCCGGCGGGCGCCAACTCCCTGTGGGGACAGAGCGAGGCTCGGTCAAGCCGGGTAAGCCAGGTGGGGGAGCTAGGGGGCGCTGCCATCTCCCACCCTTGCTTTGGCGCAGTTGTGTCCGTTCAGATTGGGGTGCCCGACGCCCTTCTTGTGGGTACCAACCCGGAGGTGTCTCCTCGGTTCTAGCCCATAACAGGTAAACTGGACCTCGGGGAAGACTGGACACCCAACTCCCCATTCCACCCTTGCCTTTCTGTTTAAGTCCCACTCCCTAGACGCTCCAGCCAAGCTCCTCAAGCCTCCAAATCCGGCCCCGGCCTCTTAGCCACGCCCCTCCCTCCCAAGCCTCGCCCCGGCCACGAAGCCACGCCTCTCCCACCCAACAGCCCAGCCCCTCCATCCTCAGGCCCGCTTCTAGCCTCGCCCTGCGGCTCACGGGCCCCCTACTTTGTCTCAAACGCAACTCTCCCAAGGCCGCTACCCCCTCGAGCACGGGGCCGGGCTGGCCCGCTTCCCCAGCCTCCTGGCCTGGACCCTGGCCTCCAAGATCGATCTCCCTGGGCATCCAGGCTCCGCCCCCGGCTCGCTCACCCTTCGCTGAGGTCGCCGTCTGGCAGGGCCGCGTCCGGGAGCGGGGAAGGGGGCCCGGGCTCCAGCACTATGGTGCTGCCGGTGACGTAAACGGACATGCTGGGGTGCTCGATGAGGAGGTCCTCCAGGGGGCTGCTCTGGAGGCGGGCGGGACCGAGTCCAGGCCCCTCTGCAGTAAAACAGGCGGGAGGGGTAACAAACCAGCTCTCGTCCATCAAGGAGGGCGCGGGCGGAGGGCGGCCCGCGGGGGCAGAGGCGGCCCCGGGGCTGGGTGGAGCCGCGTAGCTGTCTAAGGGGCGCGGGTTGGGAGCCGTGCAGAGGAGGGGAGCAGCAAGGAGGGACACACACGCACACCGGACAAGGGGGCGGGGAGAGAAAGGGCATCGTTAGTCAGACCCTCAGCCCGTCCGCAGCTCCCCGGGGCACCCACGGGCCAGGAATCTCGCCCTGCTGCCCTAGGGGACCTGATGTGCGGCCTCTCCTGGGCCGCCAGGAGAGGGCCCCGCCTCTCATGGGAAGGGGTCCCGTGACCCCACCTCCAGTAGGCTTGGGGGACTCCCCAATCCCCCAGCAGCACCCTTCCCCTCTGCTCGGCCATCTGCCCTTAGAATGACTTCACAGGCCCAGGAGGCAGACCCAGACCTCACCCGGCAGGTCAATGATGAGCCAGCCATCCACTTCATCCTCCTCCGACACAAAGGCGCGGGGGCAGTCGGGGTCTTCAGGGGGCGAGGGGGTGCTGAAGAAGAGGCTGGTGAGGCGCTGGAACATGGTGGGGGGCGAAGCGGCCTCACGGGGTCGCCCTATGGCAGTGCAAAAACCTGGGAATCATAGACGGACGTTGAGATGATTGAAGTTCACCCCACTCCTGGCCTGGGGCAGAGGACAGAAGATATCACCCCCAGAGCAGGGAGAAGGGTACACACAACAGGGATATGTGCGGACACTTTGAGGATATGTGCTTTCTGTATTCAAATCCAGGTTTTGGTTTTTTTTTTTTTTAATCTTCTGTATGATTTTAGGAAGTTATTTAACTTATCTGTACCTTAGTTTTCTCATCTGTCAAAAGACAATGATAATAGTACCTTCCTCCGGGCTCTTATAAGAATTAAATAAGCTAATAATAGTATCCTCCTCCAGGCTCTAATAAGAATTAAATGAGCTATATCAAAGTTATTGAAAGAAAAAAAGGCGGGGGGAAAGAACTAAATTAGCTAAACACTTATAAAGTGCTTAGAACTATGTCTGGGCATACGGTAAGCACTCAACAAACTAATAGTTATTATTACAGGGTGCTTTAGGAACATAGAAAGAGTGACATATGACACAGCTCTGCCAGGGAAGGTCTCCAGAGAATTGGACATCCAAGCTGGACTCTGAGGAGTAAACAGGAGTTCTCCAGGCAGGGAGGAAATTGCCCATACTGTCTGCTTGTTTTTTTTTTTTTTTTTTTTTTTGAGACGGAGTCTTGCTCTGTCACCCAGGCTGGAGTGCTGTGGCCGGGTCTCAGCTCACTGCAAGCTCCGCCTCCCGGGTTCACGCCATTCTCCGGCCTCAGCCTCCCGAGTAGCTGGGACCACAGGCGCCCGCCACCTCGCCCGGCTAGTTTTTTGTATGTGTTTAGTAGAGACAGGGTTTCACCGTGTTAGCCAGGATGGTCTCGATCTCCTGACCTCGTGATCCGCCCGTCTCGGCCTCCCAAAGTGCTGGGATTACAGGCTTGAGCCACCGCGCCCGGCCACTGTCTGCTTGTTATCATCACAATATAGCTAGGCTGGGCGCGGTGGCTCACGCCTGTAATCCCAGCACTTTGGGAGGCAGAAGTGGGTGAATTACTTGAGGTCAGGAGTTCAAGACCAGTCTGGCCAACAGGGTGAAACCCCGTCTCTACTAATAATACAAAAATTAGCTGGGCGTGGTGGCAGGTGCCTGTAATCCTAGGCTGAGGCAGGAGAATCACTGGAACCTGCAAGGCACCACTGCACTCCAGCCTGGGTGACAGAGCGAAACTCAGTCTCAATAATAATAATAATAATAATAGCTAACATTTATGTTCCTGGCACTATACTAAGCAGCTTTACCTACATTACCTCATGTAATCCTCACAACTACAGGAAGTAGATAATTACTATCCTTACTTTACAGTTGAAGAAATTGAGGCACAGAGAAGTTAACTTTCCCAAAGTCCCACAGCTAGTAAGAGACAAAGGTGGGATTTGCATCCACACAATCAGATTCCAGAGGTAGCACCCAGAATCACCATATTCTATTGCCTTTTCTGGGTGTCTGTCTGAATTTGATATTTTCAACTTGGTGGACAGGGGTCATGGTCCATGTGTATTTTTCTGGGAAAAGGACCTTGGTTTTCATCATGATTTCCTAAACAGCAATCTTTGACCCGAGAGATTAAGAACCACTCCTGGAGCCTGTGTGGTTTGAAAAGCACTGGCCAGCAGAAATCCCATAGAACTGCTACCATCTTGCCATGTGATTTGGCATGGCTCGGTTGTGTCTGTCATACGAGGTGTAAAGATGTCATGCCCTCCCCCCTCTGACCCCCTTTTCCTAGGCTCCTGTTCAAGGGCAGCATCCCAGGCTAGGAGGAAGATCAGGTTGCTTGGGCTCAGGGAGACAGCAGGTCAGTGGGAGGTGATGATGGAGGAAGGGAGCTGTCAGTTTCCAGGGGCCCTTAAAGATGAGCACTGAGGGTTGGACCCAGACCCAGGCAAGCCCTTAACCAATCCTTCCCTGGGTGAAGATGAAGAGGGAGGCCCCCTACTCCAGAAATGGAAACACCAAGTTGGTAGCTCTAGATCTACCCCCTCCCCATGCCAGTCTACCTCAGGACTAGAGCTTGGCTGGGGGCTGCTGGCCATACTCCCCAGTACCTGAAGCCTGACTGACTCTCCACACCTGTTCCCTAAAGATGCTCAATGGTTTTGCTGCTGAGCCACTTGTCACCATTCTCTAAGGGTGTTTCCACACTTCCTGTAGAACTTCCTGGGGGCAGGTCCAGACTTCCCTGGAGGTATTTCTCCTCTTTCTGCTAATCCACCTGCAGTATTGCCATGCTTATTGCTACCTCCCCCATTCCCTGGAATTGTTTTCACACTTGCTGCAGAATCACCTCACTTCCATACCCTGAGAAGATTTCCACATTTGCAGACGCATAGGAGGCTCAAGATGCTGGCTTCCCTGGTGGGATGGGGGTGGGAGATCTACAAGGGTTAAGAAGGTGGCGCCACCCCCAACTAGTGTCCGCCCAGCACAATTCATGTATCCCAACCCATCTGTAGCCACAGGGAGCTGGTGACTCCATTGCCAAAAGCCCAGAAAGTTTGGCCCCTCTTGAAGGAAGGGAATATCAAGGCCTTAATGAGGCACATCCTCCTTTCAAGAACCTACTACTTCATGGAATATGAAAGAGAAGTTAAGAGCTGTTTCAGGGACCATCATATTCACCCAGCCCATTTTACAATGTGATGATCAGAAAGAAGACATAATCTATCCAAAAATACATGGCTAGATAGTGGCAGGGCAGTCCTAGTCCCACGTTACTGTGCATCCAGTCCAGATTAGGAGGATGTCAGGAAAGACTCAGCAAACAATCCCCAAGAATACAATGATGCAGGGGTACAGGGAGGTGAAAAAGACCTTGACCTAGCCACACCACCCCTCGCCTAGCTACAAAAGGGTCTGGGGTTACTGGCACCAAGATTTAGCATGCACTTCCTGAAGACCCACTGTGTACCAGAGCCTGCACTGTGCCTCCTCAAATTTCAGATAGGTTTAGGGGAGGGAGGCTCGGGGGAGAAGCTCCCTGTCTGAGGTCACACAGCAAGTCAGTGACAGCCAGGAGTGACAGCAGCACCAGCCAGCCAGTGCCTGCCCCCTCTCCTGACCACTTGGGAAGCCTCCCAGATTTCCTTTCCCAGCCCTGCCAGCTTCCTGGTTCTCACATTCCCAGTTCTGCTCCAGGGAGAACCATTCCCTTTAATAACCACAGCAGCTCTGCCCAGAATAGCATTTGTGCCCTAAGCCATCCCTACCCCCAGCCCATCCTTGAGCAAACTCCCAGCAGGAATGGAGTTCCTGGTTCAGTCTCTAGGCCCATCCACTTAAGTCAGAAACTCTCCTTATCCTATCCCTTTTCCTATACTCTCTGTGGGCAAAGGTGAGGAGGGAGCAGCAAAACACTTGGAGTTGTCTGCACTAGGCCAGGTCAGGCCCTTCCTAGCTGACAACCTAGGAAGTTGGGGAGGTAAAGGGCCAATAGGGGGAACCCTCACCCCACCCTCCAACCCCAACATCAGCCCTGGAGACACCCCGAGGCAGCCAACGACTCACCTCTCTGTGATCCAAACAGCTGGGAGGCAGCGATTTTATTGGACTCTAGGGCTCCAAGGTACAGTGAGGACAGAAGGGGTCAGGACCACAAAACGTGAACCAATCTCCAGAGATTCCCTGGAAAAAGGTCCAGGAGTAAGGAGACCTAGGAGCCTATCAAACCGTGATGAGGCTGAGCCCAAGATCAGGTCCCCAGCGAAAGGAAGATGTGTATCTTACCACTTGTATTGAGCCTCCATTATGTCTATGCCCCTAGCTAATAATGCATCTGTCACTCAGTGAGCATGACTCTAATTGGTTGTGTGACCTCGAGTGAGCTAATTCTCCTCTCTGAGCCTGTTGCCCCTTCCATGAACTGGGGTCTAAGACCCCTCATTTTGGGTCTGGGAGTGACATCAGCTAAGGCGCTGCACACAAATCAGGGATTAGGAGGATGTTATTCTGTTAGTCCCTGGGGGCGGAGTCTGGAGCCGGAGGGAGGGGATCCCACCACCATCTGGTGCTGTCCCAACCACCTGGAGTCCAAGGTAGCCCCGAACTCCTGACGACCCCCTCGACCTAGGCCCAGCAGCGCCGTGTGACTCCTTCTCAGGTTGCAAAGAGAAAGTAGGGGATCAGAGGCCTGACCCCAGCCCCTGGATTAGCCCTAGGAAATCGCCGACCCCCTGCAGCCCCCTTTGGATTGCAGCGTCTCACCCAGGGCCCAGCCCCGACACAGCGGCTACCGGGTCACGGGAGGACAAGCGACCCGAGCCTGTGGGGGCGGTGCCGGCCTTGGTGACGTCTCAATGTCATATGCAAATAGAACGACGTCATGGTCTACCGGGCGTGCGGCAACCAATTGGGAGCCGGGAACGCGGCCCCGGCGGACGCCGGCGGAGAGAGACAAAGGCCCGGGCGCGGGGGACTCAGGGCGTGTCCGTGGCGGGGGAGCCCCCTAGGCCCACCCGGGTCGGGACTCACCTGGGGGCGGGAGGGGGGCGGCACGGCGTTGAGGTAGTTGTGCGGCGGGGCGTCCCAGGGCCGCCGGCCGCTCACAGGCCAGGCCGCATCGCGGGGGCTCGCGGGGGAGGCGGCGGGGCCGCGGTCGCTCCGGGCTGCTGAGCTCGCCCGCCGGGCTTTGAGTCTGTGCGGCCGCTGCGGCGGGGCTCACGGCACAAATTGGAACGTTCAAACAGCTGATTGTGATGTCACAAAGAGGCCCGCCCGCCTCGCGTCACCGGCTGGCGGGGCGGCGGCCAATCCCGGGCTGCGGATCCCCCCCCCGTCCCGCCCCTCCCCTCCCCTCCCGGTTTGCGGGCCGGGCGCTCGGGCCGGGAAATGTTCTCGGAACCGGGAGGGTGAGTGTTCGGGGAGGCAGCTGCGGGGAGCTAGGAGCCCTGCGCCGCGGCGAGCTCTCCGCCAGGAGGATCTCCACTCCCTCCTACCGGCTCCTCATTTTCCTGACTCTTCCCGGATCGAAGCACCCTCACCTCTCCCACTGCTCCCCAAATCCTTTCACTGCATCCTATGTCCAAGTCCCGCGATGCGGACCCTGTTCTCGATCCACACCACGTCCGTGCACCTCCATTCTCCCCACTGCCCTTCTCCCTGCTCTCCCTCCCTCCTCGGGCTCAGCTCCTCAGCCCTACACACTTTCTGCTTTCCCACCCCGGTTTTTCTTCAGCTCTGCAGGCTTGAGAGAAGAGGGACATCCCCCACCCCCGGTTCCGGGGGAGCATCAGGGAATGTAGAGAAGTTAGTGAAGCTGACGGGAAATTTCGCAGAGTAGGACTTGAGAGGAATTGCCGTGCTGAGTAAACACTGACCTGAGAGGGCTCTGCACTTGAACGTTTTCACACCTTACTTAATCCACGTTGCTACTGGGGCTGTACAGAAGCGGCAGGACAGGGGCTGATTAGGAGTCCTGATTTACACGTGGGGAAGCTGAGTCTCACAGTCTCACTGTTAGCGTGTGAATTCATATTCAACAATGCATTCAACATTTATTAGACACCTACTTTTGCACCACCATACCACTAGCTGACATGTATTGAACACTTACTGTGTGCCACGACCTGTGCTATGGTGCTTTATGTGTGTTTTTTTTTTTATCTTCACAACAACCCCAAAAGGTGGACATTTTCCCCGTTTTACAGTTGAGGAAACAGACTCACAGAGCTCAAGTGACTTTCCTAGGTCTCAAAAGTATAGTCAATGGCAGAGCCAGGATTTGAACCTATAGCTCCCAGCCCTGACCCTCTCCATTCTCTACATGCACCAGATGGTCTAAACCTCAGGGCGCTTCAGGCTCCCCAGAGTCCTGGCTTTCAGTCCTGTCGGTGCCCTAGACTTGCTGTGTGACCTCAAGTCATGTTACCTCTCTGGGTCTCAGTTTGTCAAACAACATATCCAGGCTTCCCTCTAGAGCTGCCATTGTAAGATTCTTCCAAACTCTCTGCCCTCAGGATTCCACCCACCCCACGTTCTAGGCCCCAGCTCTCCCAGTGGCCTGGGAGATGCCTGAGAAGAGACCACAAATACACATATCAGAATCTCCAGGGCCAGAGGTTCTAGGTCAGCACAGCAGGGCTGGTGGGGGAGGGTCTGAGAACTGCCCATCTAGCCCAAAAGGAGGCCAGAGGTGACCTAGGCCAGAGGTTAATGCACTAGTGATAAAACTCTGTCCCAGCCTCATCTGAAACCCCCAAGGGACTCTTTAACCCTAGGGACAGAGGAAGAAGCCAGAAAAAAATAACCTGAGGCTGAAGGGTGGAGCGGGGAGTCGCCTTGTGGCCCTTGGAGTGTTATACCCAAAGTGTCCTCATTCCATGCAACTCTGAGCCTCTGTCCATCACAGCCACTTTCTGCTAACTTCATACCCTCTCAGACCTACTTGCTGACTTTAACTAAATCATCCCTAACACATCTCTCCTGTCAAGCCACTTGTTTGTTCTAAAACCTGATGTGGCTCCTAAAGCCCCACACTCCTAACACAGTACTCATGCCCCTCATGCTGCAGCCCCAGTTCTGTCCAGCTTCACCTCCCCTTCTCCTGCATGCATCTTGTGCTAACGTCAAACTCCTCCTTCACTCTACGGCACTTTCCCACCTCCACCCTTTTGCTCAAGCTGTTTCCCCTGCCTGGAATGCCTTCTTCAGAACTTTCTGAAATCCAGATCTTTCCTGTCTTCAAGATTCTACTTGGCCAGGTGTGGTGGCTCACACCCATAATCCGAGCACTTTGGGAGGCCAAGGCAGGAGGATTGCTCGGGGCCAGGAGTTTAAGAACAGCCTGGCCAACATAGCGAGACCCGTTATCTGCAAAAAATGAAAAAATTAGCCAGATGCCATGCACCTGTAGTCCCAGCTACTCAGGAGGCTGAGATAAGAAGATCACTTGGGTTTAGGTACAGTGAGCTATAATCAAGCCACTGCATTCCCGCTTGGATGACAGAGCCAGACCCTGTCTCTTAAAAAAAAAAAAAAAATAGAGAGAGGTTCCACTTACCCTTTTTTCCTCGAGGTAGCCTTCCTTGTTCCTTCCCACCAGTTGATGGCTACCTTGATGGACAGTCATTTATTTGTTCAGTAAACAGTAAATGATGATCACTCGTTGTATGTGTGTATGTCTTCTCAAGTGAATGGTTGGCATCCCAAGGGCAGGGTCTTTGTCCACGTATTGCCCCCACCCAGCTTGTGGGGGTCTAGCATAGAGCAGACTTTCATCGAAGGCTCAGTAGTTATAGCTTGAAGCTTAAGAAGGGTGGCTGGTTCAGGAATGTACACCTGCACTCTCTGCCCTGTGTACAGGCAATGGTCTGTTGAGCACATGGTTCTGGTTCCCCAAGCCCAGAAAAGGGGGCTGTTGGCTACACTCTGGTACCCTAAGTGTCTGGACTCTGTTCCCAGCATTAGCTGAACCCCATTTCTAGGCTGCTAAGTCAGATCTCAGTCTTCCATTTCTCTGTAGAGTCACAGGTACCCATGGAAGTCCCCTCCTGAAACCCCTAGGACCCATTCTTCCTGTCCACTACAAAGATTTATTATCTGGGCTGGAGGATACCTCAGACCTCAACTCATCCAAACCCCTCATTTTATAGGTGAGGAAACTGAAGTCCACTGAGGCACACGCAGGTCAAGATACTTGCTTAGAATCACACAGCAGCAAAGCCATCTACTGACCCTGGCCCCAGAAAGTGGGCTTAGTATTCTGAGACCGTGGTCTGGGCCAGTGGGCTGTAAAAAGAGGCAGCAGAGCTGGGCGCAGTGGTGCAGGCCAGTAATCATAGCACTTTGGCCGAGGCAGGAGGATCACTTGAGCCCAGAAGTTTGATACTAGCCTGGTCAACATGGCAAAACCCTGTCTCTATTAAAAATACAAGAATTAGCTAGGTGTGGTGGCCTGCACCTGTAGATCCAGCTACTCAGGAGGCTGAGGTGGGAGGATCAATTGAGCCTGGGTGGTTGAGGCTGCAGTGAGGTGTGATCATGCCACTGCACTTCAGCCTAGGCAACATAGGGAGACACTGTCTCAAAAAAAAAAAAAAAAAAAAATGAGGCAGTGAGCATCATGCTGGGGTAACTCTGGAGTCTCATTTCCAAGCAGACAGAGGGTGCCATTCCTATGCACGCACATGGATAATCAGGCGTATCTGTGCATACAATGAAGGCACCCATATATAAACATATACACACGTGCACATGAGCTCATGCTCAGAGTTAATAGGGACCCATGCCCATCTAACCCATGCCCAGGTGTGAGTACCTGCCCAATTTCATGGGCTCCAGGACTGGAGGTCAAGAGTCCACCCTTCAGGCAGGGCGCAGTGGCTCATGCCTGCAATCCCAGCACTTTGGGAGGCCGAGGCAGGCAGATCACCTGAGGTCAGGAGTTCGAGACCGGCCTGGTCAACATGGTGAAACCCTGTCTCTACTAAAAAATACCAAAAAACTAGCCAGGCGTGGTGGTGTGAGCTTGTGGTCCCAGCTACGCGGGAGGCTGAGGCAGGAGAATTGCTTGAACTTGGGCAGCAGAGGTTGCAGTGAGCCGAGACTGCACCACTGCACTCCAACCTGGGCGACAGAGCAAGACTCCGTCTCGAAAAAAAAAAAGAAAAAAAAAAATGAGGCTGCCCTTCTATTCCTTGGGCTTGCCCTCACCTGGGTGCTCCCCACTGCTTGCCACTCCCATTGCCTGCCCCCCTCCTTGCCCCCTTAAGTGATGTGTCAGCCTGTGTGTGTCGCTCAAAGGACCTTGTGTGTACTTGCGGGTATGAGCCAGTCTCTGCGCTTGGCTGGAGAACTGGCTCACCACTCCCCTCCTTCCCCATCCTCCCCTGCCCCCTGCCCTGAGATAGAGAGTGAGGTTGAAAGGAGTCCCTCTGACATAGATAATAAACTCTTCCTATCTTACCGGTGAAAAAACTAAGACAGAGAGGGGAAAACATTTCATTGGTAAAGCCAGCTGGAGCAGGCATAATCCCCAAATTACCCCAACAGATGGGCCTACACATTAACAAGAGGCCATATTCCAAGAACTTCTATTCAAAAAGCTTTGTTGTGATCCGGGTGGCTCACACCTGTAATTCCCAGCACTTTGGGAGGCTAAGGCAGGCACATTACTTGAGTTCAGGAGTTCCAGACCAGCTTGGCCAACATGGTGAAACTCTGTCTCTACTAAAAATACAAAAATTAGCCAGGCGTGGTGGCGGGTACTTTTAATCCCAGCTACTCAGGAGGCTGAAGCAGAAGAATCACTTGAACCCAGGAGGCAGAGGTTGCAGTGAGCCAAGATCGTACCACTGCACTCCAGCCTGGGCAACAGAGCAAGACTCTGGCTCAGAAAAACAAAACAAAACAAAAAAACCTTTGTTGTTCAATCCACAGATGTCTACATTTGAGAGTAACTCAAATTGTGGGCGGGGTGTGTGTGTGTGTGTATAAACCTTGGCCTGACTGTCAGATTTCAGTCTTGGTCTGTCCTGGGCTCACTGCCTGAGCCTGGGCAAGTCACTTCCTTTTTCTTTGTCTCAGTTTCCCCATCAGCAGAATGGCTGGCTCTATGCTCCCTTAACATACCTCCCAGGCTCAACTTCAAGGCATCGTGGCTTGTTTGTGTGAACTGTACTTAATGGCCCTGTCAGCAGGGAGGTGATGATCAGGACAGGATTCATTTCAGAGAGAAGAGGCAGGTGGCAGCAAGCCAAAAGCCTGGCTTAGTCTGAGTCCGTCTGCCATGGTCTGAGTCCGTCTGACAGTGACTTTGGGGTCCCAGGGGTATGTTTGTGAGTGTGGACAAGTACCCAAGTGAGCTGCTGTAGTTGAGTGCCCAGCATGATTTCCCACGTTTAGAACTTTATTTTACTAATTTTTTTTTAGAGACGGGGGTCTTCCTATGTTGCCCAGGCTGGTCTCAAACTCCTGGGCTTAAGCAGTCCTCCTACCTTGGCCTCCTGAAGTACTGGGATTAGAGGTGTGAGCCACTGTGCCCAACCCCACGTGTAACATTTAAAAGAGAAATTGTTCTATCCCTCCTTGACCATTGTGGTTAGAAGGGATAGCTTTGGGGCCATCCAGGAGCAAAAGAAAAGGAACTGGCATCTGGAGTTGCATCCTATCTGTCTTGCCCAGACAGGGCCAGATTCTGCAGCTCCCTCCTGGGTCTCTGCTTGGGAACTGGGTCCTTAGCAGGCTTTGAGGCTAGGGAGGAGAGGGTGCAGAAGAGAAGGGGGTTCCCTCCTGCTGAGTCAACCACTCTGCTAGGAGCAAATTAACTTCCTGAAGCTCAGACCACTTCCCTCTCCAACTCATGGCTCTTCCTTGGCTCCCTCTTGCTCCCAGGCTGAATTCACACTGCTGGCGGGGCACCCTTTCATGGTACCGGGTGCACAGTAAGCAGCTGGTAAATTCTGACTGGAAGGATAAGCAAAGCTGTGTTCACCTACTCTTTCAGAGTTCTCTGTACACATATGCACACACATACCCTTTGCAAATAAACCACCAGCTTTCCTGCTTCCAGGATTTTGCTCTTGCAGTTTCCTTCACGTAGGGAACCCTGCCCCTCACTCATCTAATCTCTCTGTGTCTAGACCCTGTCTATTCGTTAGAACTAATGTAGGCTGGGTGCGGTGGCTCACACCTGTAATCTCAGCACTTTGGGAGGCAGTGGATCCCCTGGGGTCAGGAGTTCGAGACTAGCCTGGCCAACATGGCAAAACCCCATCTCTACTAAAAATACAAAAATTAGCCGGGCATGGTGGTGTATGCCTGTAATCCCAGCTACTCGGGAGGCTGAGGCAGGACAATCGCTTGAACCTGGGAGGCGGAGGTTGCAGTGAGCCGAGATGACACCACTACACTCCAGCCTGGACGACAGAGCAAGACTCTGTTTAAAAAAAAAAAAAAAAAAAGAATACAAACAGCAGCTTATATTTATTGATTATTTTTCTATGTGCCCGTAACCCTCCAAGATGGGCATTGTTGTTTTCCCAGCTTTACAAATAAGGAAATTGAGGCTCAGGTTGCTTGAAGAAACTTGCCCACAATCACAGAGCTAAACAGTTGGTGCATGTTTCAAAAACGTACAGTATTTTTACCTAACAGAGTCATTTTTTTCGAGCAGCTGGTGCTCCCATGAAGGACCAAACTGCCATGTGTGGAGAGGGCCACCTGATGAGGACCCAAGAGGGACCTCTACAAGCTAAGAGTGGTCCCCTGCCAACAGAAAGTGAGAAAACAGGGCCTCACTAATAGGGTCACAAGAAAATGAATTCTTCCAACATCCCGAGGGAGCTTGGAAGTTGATCTTTCTCTAGTTGAGCCTCCACATGAGGACATACCTGGCCAGCACCTTGATTTCAGCCTTGTGGTATCCCAAGCAGAGAACCCAGATGAGCTGTGCCCAGACTTCTGACTTAGAGAATTGTGAGCTAATAAACAGGTGCTGTCATGAGCCCCTAGGTTTGTGGAGGTTTTGTTACACAGCAACAGAAAATCAGTACACACAGGCTTCACGCCTGTAATCCCAGAACTTTGGGAAGGCAAGGTGGGAGGATGGTTTGACGCCAGGAATTCAAGACCAGCCTGGACAACACAGTGGGGCCCCTTCTGTACAAATAATTTTTAAAAAATTATCCAAGCCTGTGCCACCATGTCTGGTGAATTTTTCCCTCCCTCCCTCCCTTCCTTCCTTCCTTCCTCTCTTTCTTTCTTTCGTACAGATGTGATCTTACTTTGTTGCCCAGGCTGGTCTTGAATTCCTGGACTCAAGCAGTCCTGCCACTTTGGCCTCCCGAAGTGCTAGGATTACAGGTGTGAGCCACTGCGCCCGGCCTTCACATTTTTTATTTTTTAGAGATGGGGTCTCTGACACCCAGGCTACAGTGCAGTGGTGTAATCATGGCTCACTGCAGCCTTGAACTCCTGGGCTCAAGCAATCTTCCTGCCTCAGCCTCCTGAGTAGCTGGGACTACAGCACACACCTCCATGCCTGGCTAATTTTTAAATTTTTTTGTAGAGACCAGGTCTCACTGTGTTGCCCAGGCTAGTCTCTAATTCCTGGTCTTAAGCGATCTGCCTGCCTTGATCTCCCAAAGTGCTAGGATTATAGTATAGGCCACCACAGCTGGCCTGCCCCTCACTTTTTAAGGAGAGTTCTGTCTTGTCTGCCTGCTTTCTAGGCTTCTGAGATATGGAACTGAGATAACAGGGTAACAGAGACAGGATGGGGAGGTGAGAGGGAAAAAAGAAAAAAGTGAGGCCTGAGGGAAAGGGCCTGGGGGTACAGTTTTTCATGGAGAGTAACAGGTTTGGTGAGTGAAGGCCACTGAGAGGCAGTGGTGGGATGTGAGAGATTGGAGAGAACCAAAGGGATTTTAAGGAGTGGTTGGCATAGATCAGAGGCCCTTTGATTTTTTTTTTTTTTTTTTTTTTTTGAGAAAGAGCCTTGCTGTGTTACCCAAGTACGATCTCGGTTCACTGCAACCTCTGCCTTCTGGGCTCGAGCAATTCTTTGTGCCTCAGCCTGCTGAGCATATGAGACTATGGGCATGAGCCACCATGCCCGGCTAATTTTTGTATTTTTAGTAGAGGTGGGGTTTCATCATGTTGCCCAGGCTGGTCTCAAACTCCCGGGCTCCAGAGATCCAATTGTCTCAGACTCCCAAAGTGATGGGGATTACAGAGAGATTAAATCTCTCTCTCTCTTTTTTCTCTTTAATTAGAGATGGCGGTCTCACTATGTTGCTCAGGCTGGACTTGAACTCGAGGCTCCAGTGGTACTCCGGCCTCAGCCTCTTGAGTAGCTGGGACTACAGGCTTTTCATGTAATATCTCATTACAGCCTCACAACAGTCCTATAAAGGAGCTACTCTTATCTCCACCTTGCAGATTTGGAAACTGAGGCACAGAGAGGTTATTTGTCAAAGGTTCAACAGCTGCTAAGTGACAGATACGAATCTGTCAGCCTGCAGCCTGGCTCCAAAAGAATGGCAACCCCACATTCTTTTTTTTTTTTTAAGATGGGGTCTCACTCTGTTGCCGAGGCTGGAGTGTGGTGGTGCAATCACAGCTCACTGAAGCCTCAACCTCCTAGGCTCAAGCAATCCTCCCACCTCAGCCTCCCCATTAGCTGGGACTATGTGTGTGCATCACCATGCCTGGCTAATTTTTTGTTGTTGTTGTTGTGTATAGAGACGGGGTCTCCCCATATTGCCCAAGTTGGTCTTCAGCTCCTGGGCTAAAGCAATCCTCCTGTCTGGGCCTCCCAAAGTGTTAGGATTACCGGCATGAGCCATGGTGCCCAGCCTCAGTGCCATGTTCTTAAGCCCTTTGTGGCACTGCCTATCAACATGACTGAAGAGTGATAGCAAGGCCTTTCTGCCTCAGGATCTCTTCTCCACCGGTACCAGGAATTCCATCATTATCGTGTCTCTCCTCATAGTTAAGCATCGTCCTTTTTGGATGCCTCCTAAAATACAATTAATGTAGGAACATTAAATCCCTACACATCTAGCTGATGGGTTTTTCAGATGCCTCCTCTCCACTGAATGAGATGACACAGAAATATAAATTGGGGTATAAGGGAAAAGGTAGTGGAGTATCAAAGGGAAAGAATATTCCAAGTAACTGCCAAAATCTAAAAAAAAAAAAAAAAAAAGTGGGGCTTCATAGGAACACAAAGAGGTAAGAGGCCAGAGGCAGATAGATGTTCCATGTTTCCTGGGCTGGCTCTGCCCAACCTGACATTGATGGAGCTTCTGGAGATACAACCCAATAGTCAATCCGTGCTGCTTCTCAGCCCAGCCCAGAACACTGGTGACAGGGAGCCAAGTGGGTGAGAGGTGACAAGAGAGGCTCTCTGGAATGACGCCAGGAATAGCCCCGGTGCCTCCCCTGAGCCAGGCTGTCCTTGGGGAAGGCAAGTGGGACAAAGAGCACAACATGAATCCTTCCCTCGAAATGAGGAGAGTCAGCCTCATTCCTTTGCCAGGCTGTGGTTGTATTCCATCCACCTGAAGCCTACCTTTAAAGATTAAAATGGATTTTAAATGATGTAACAGACTGGGCACGGGGGTCACGCCTGTAATCCCAGCAGTTTGGGAGGCTGAGGTGGGCAAATCACTTGAGGTCAGGAGTTTGAGACCAGCTGCCTGGCCAACATGGCAAAACTCCATCTCTACTAAAAATACAAATATTAGCCGGGCATGGTGGTGGGCGCCTGTGATCTCAGCTACTAGGGAGGCTGAGGCAGGAGAATCGTTTGAACCCGGGAGGCGGAGGTTGCAACCAGCCAAGATCGTGCCACTGCACTCCAGCCTGGGTGACAGAACTAGACTCCATCTCAAAAAAAAAGTAACAATTAACAGAAATATTATATAAAAATCTAAGCAAGGCCAGGCATGGTGGTTTACACCTGTGATCCCAGCTCCACGGGAGGCTGAGGCAGGAGGACTGCTTGAGCCCCAGAGTTCAAAATCAGCCTGGGCAACATGATGAGACCCCTGTCTCTACAAAAAATAAAAATAAAAATAAAAGCTACATGTGGTATCATGCATTTGTAGCCCCAGCTATTCCAGAGGCTGAGGTAGAGGATTGCTGGAGCCTGGAAGGTTGAGGCTTCAGTGAGCCATGATTGCACCACTGTACTGCAGTCTGGATGACATCTCAAAACAAATAAACAAAAAACCCGAAACAAACAAACACAAAACCCCGAAGCAAACAAACCAACAAAAAACAGAGCGAGACCCTATATGTTAAAAAACAACAACAACAGGCCGGGTGCGGTGGCTCACGCCTTAATCCCAGCACTTTGGCAGGCTGAGGCGGGCGGATCACGAGGTCACGAGATCGAGACCATCCTGCCCAACATGGTGAAACTCTCTCGCTACTAAAATGCAAAAAATTAGCCAGGCATAGTGGCACACACCTGTAGTCCCAGCTACTTGGGAGGCTGAGGTAGGGGAATTGCTTGAACCTAGGAGGTGGAGGTTGCAGTGAGCCGAGATCGTGCCACTGCATTCCAGTCTGGCGATAGAGCAAGACTCCATCTCAAAACAAACAAACAAACAAACAAAAAACCCAACAACGACGAAAAGATAAAGCCAAGGTCATCCTTGACCACCCTTCGTTATCCAGTCCCAGAGACCTTCTGCTACTGCCACCAGTTTGAAGTGTATCCTTCTTTTCTTTTTCTACACAATGTGTACATACATATAGGAAGTGTTTTGTTTTGTACAGCTCGTTTTGCTTCCAGTTTTACAATTATGGTTTAACGTTTTTTACTTCCTTACTTAATTGTAAGGCAATAGTTCAAAATTACAAAACTTCAATAGGGAGTACAGTGAAAAGCAGGTGTCCTTCCCTTCCCAGTTCCCAATTATTGGTTTCCTTCCTGGAGGTAACCAATTCCAGTTCCCTGTGATTCCTTCCAGAGGAATTCTATGCATTTAAAATCTGATGCAGAGTGGGCGTGTTGGCTCATACCTGTAATCCCAGCACTTTGGGAGGCTGAAGCTAGAGCATCACTTGAGCCCAGGAGTTTGAGACCAGCCTAGGCAACATGGTGAAACCCTGTTTTTACAAAAAATACAAAAATTAGCTGGGTGTGGTGGTGTAGCCCTGTGGTCCCAGCTACTCGGGAGGCTCAGGTGGGAGGACTGCTCGAGCCCAGGAGATTGAGGCTGCAGTGAGCCATGATTGCACCACTGCACTCCAGCTTGGGCAACAGAGTGAGATGCTGTCTCAAAAAATTAATTAAAAAATAAAATTATAGGCCGGGCGCGGTGGCTCAAGCCTGTAATCCCAGCACTTTGGGAGGCCGAGACGGGCGGATCACGAGGTCAGGAGATCGAGACCATCCTGGCGAACACGGTGAAACCCCATCTCTACTAAAAAATACAAAAAACTAGCCGGGCGAAGTGGCGGGCGCCTGTGGTCCCAGCTACTCGGGAGGCTGAGGCAGGAGAATGGCGTAAACCTGGGAGGCGGAGCTTGCAGTGAGCTGAGATCCGGCCACTGCACTCCAGCCTGGGCGACAGAGCCAGACTCAGTCTCAAAAAAAAAAAAAAAAAAAAAAAAATAAAATAAAATAAAATAAAATTATAAAATCCAACATATAATACATGTATTTTTCATAAACATAGAGACACTATTCTGCACCTTGTTTTTTCATCACTTCATACTCTATCTTGCAGACCTTTCCATATCAATATGGAGAGCAGCCTCATTTTATTTCAAACCTGCATAGTATCCCATCAAATAGATGCACTCTATATATCCCATCTCATAAGGAGAAAAAGTTTGTTTCCAATATTTTGTTATTACAATGTGGCAATTGATATTTTTACCCATTATTTTGCATATTTATTTGTAATATAAATATCTATTAGTGGGGATTAGTCAGTTGAGGTTATTTTAAAAGTTTAAAGAGCATTTTAAAAGTTGACTTAGGCCAGGCATGGTGACTCACACCTGTAATCCCAGCACTTTGGGAGGCCGAGGCAGGTGGATCACCTGAGGTCAGGAGTTTGTGACCAGCCTAGCCAACATGGCGAAACCCTGTCTCTATTAAAAATACAAAAATTAGGCTGGGCGCGGTGGCTCAAGCCTGTAATCCCAGCACTTTGGGAGGCCGAGACGGGTGGATCACGAGGTCAGGAGATTGAGACCATCCTGGCTAACATGGTGAAACCCCGTCTCTACTTAAAAAAAATACAAAAAAACTAGCCGGGGCAGTGGTGGGCGCCTGTAGTCCCAGCTACTCAGGAGGCTGAGGCAGGAGAATGGCGTAAACCCGGGAGGCGGAGCTTGCAGTGAGCTGAGATCCGGCCACTGCACTCCAGCCTGGGCGACAGAGCAAGACTCTGTCTCAAAAACAAAAAAAAACAAAAAAAAACAAAAATTAGCTGGCTGTGGTGGTGTGTGCCCGTATTCCCAGCTACTCAGGAGGCTGAGGCAGAAGAATCGCTTGAACCCGAGAGTGGAGGTTAAAGTGAGTCGAGATCACGCCACTGCACTCCAGCCTGGGTGACAGAGCAAGACTCCATCTCAAAAAAAAAAAAAAAAAAGACTGATATTACTAAATAGCCTACATGAGGTACCAATTTACACTGCTTTTAGGTTTGTCTGTTTTCTTGATATTATACACTCTGTCTTACAGACTCACAGTAACATGTCTTGGAACTCTACTTATGTCAATATACATAGATCTACCTTATTAAAAAAAAAAAAAAAAAACGAAAAACACGCTGGGCGCAGTGACTCACACCTGTAATCCCAGCACTTTGGGAGGCCGAGGCAGGCGGATCACCTGAGGTCAGGAGCTTGAGACCAACCTGGCCAACATGGCGAAACCCTGTCTCTACTAAAAGTACAAAAATTAGCTGAGCTTGGTGGCAGGCGCCTGCAATCCCAGCTACTCAGGAGGCTGAGGCAGGAGAATCGCTTGAACCTGGGAGGCTGAGGTTGCAGTGAGCCGGGATCGCGCCACTGCACTCCAGTTGGGGTGACAAAAGCGAGACTCCATCTCAAAAAAAAAAAAAAAAAAAAAAGGCCGGGTGTGGTGGCTCATGCATGTAATCCCAACACTTTGGGAGGTCTAGGTTAGAGGATCTCTTGAGCCCAGGAGTTTGAGACCAGCCTGGGCAATATAGTGAGACCTCGTCTCTACAAAAATAAAAATAAAAAATAATTAGCCAAGTGTGGTAGTGTGCACCTGTAGTCCCAGCTACTTGGAATGCTAAGGTGGGAAGATCCCTTGAGCCCAGAAGGTTGAGGCTGCATTGAGCCGTGATGGCACCACTGCAGTCTAGTCTGGGCGACAGAGTGAGACCCTGTCTCAAAAAAACAAAAACAAAAGCCTCACAGTTTTCCACTGTATGACTTGACTACAGAGAATTTATTTAGTTACTCTTATTGACAGACATTTGGGCGGTTTTCAATTGTTTGCTGCCACAAATAATGCTACAGTGACTATCCTTGGATATACAGAATAGTTTCAGAGAAGTGAATTGCAAGATTGATAGGTATGTACATTTCAAATTGAACAGATGCTGTCAAATTACTCTCCCAAAATGCTTTACCACTTTAGACTTCCACCCTAAGATGAGCCTTAGGGTGTCATCTGGAACTGGCCCATGTGCTTCCCTCTGAGTCAAAGCTCAAAGTCTCAGTTACCATTGGGTTGTCTAAGCCCTGAGCCCCCCTCTGCAGAATCTGGATGGACAAGCTGAGTGTTGGGAAGGTTGTACATAAATGAGGGGCAAGCTGTCCCCCATTAACCAGGTGGTCACTCAGGTAACACATACCCTCTCTAAAGGAAAGAGGCCACCTTGGGAGAAAGTGAGCTCCCCATCATTAGAAGCGTCCAAGTGGAGGTTCAGTATCAACAAATGCACTGAGCATTTACTTTGTGACAGATCTTGGGCCTGGTGTTTTGTCCCAGAGATGAGTCAGCCTTAGTTCCTGGCCTCCCAGAGCTTGACACTCATGGAGAAAATAGACAAGTAAACAGACAGCTGTACTAAATACTGAGTTGGATTTCCTTTTCTGACAATATCGGGAAGTTCCTGCTACACAACCTAAGGAGATGCTGGAAATAAAAACAACGAACATCCTTTAACATGCACAACTGAATCTGCAATAGCTTGAGTTTTTAAACAAACATTTGGGGCATTGAAGTTTTGGGCTTACATGAAATTAGAGGTTGCAGCTGAGACCCTTGATAAATCTAGGACCCTCGAAGGGCTACACCCACGGTGAAAGAACAAACTAGGGGAAAAACAAACACCTACTACCGAAGGGAGACAAAAAGGATGCGTCCATCTTGACCTGGTCTTTGGGCAGGAGGGAAAAACGATCTCCTGAGAATTTGAAACCCCATGCCTACCCTCCATGAGTCTGGCGTTCACATTTGCATCACCTGCATGGCTGGGAATCTCAAAGCTGAGAAATTAATATAAAAAGAGACCCACTGTGAAATGATCTCTCAGATGCCTGGAAGAAATACATGTAAATCGTCTCTGGAGTGGCCACTTCTGCCTTGCCCCCCACAACCCCATTGCAGGCTACACAGGATTCCTATATATAAACTAATTGATTGGAAGTCAACTGTACTGTTTAATACTAAAAGAACATGATCTTCATCAATAGGCAGAAACGTACAGGCATAGCCATACTACATCTACAAAATGTCAGTATCAAGCAGCAGCTTCAAATCCAAAACAGTGATTAGATATAAAGTGAAATTGTAGTTGGCATAGAAGGCAGCAGGGAAGTTGAGCCAATGATGATGTGAAGTCTATGAAACCCTGTGGCTATAAAGAATGTTGAGCTGTACACTCTGTCGGAAATAGTAAAGATTGTCGCAAAGTATTCTGAGGCCCGTAGGAGTGTGAAGTAAATGACTAAGGCAACTGTAATAGATAATGCTTGGAGTATATGCTTGCTTTTCATTTTATTTCTTTTCTTTTGAGACAGAGTCTCGCTCTGTCGCCCAGGCTGGAGTGCAGTGGTGCGATCTCAGCTTACTGCAACCTCTGCCTCCTGGGTTCAAGTGATTCTCATGCCTCAGCCTCCCTAGTAGCTAGGATTGCAAGCTGCCACCAGGCCCAGCTAATTTTTGTATTTTCAGTAGAGACAGGGCTTTACCATGCTTGCTGCCACAAATAATGCTACAGTGACTAATCTTGGATATACAGAATAGTTTCAGAGAAGTGAATTGCAAGATTGATAGGTATGTACATTTCAAATTGAACAGATGCTGTCAAATTACTCTCCCAAAATGCTTTACCACTTTAGACTTCCACCCTAAGATGAGCCTTAGGGTGTTATCTGGAACTGGCTCGTGTGCTTCCTCTGAGTCAAAGCTCAAAGTCTCAGTTATCATTGGGATGTCTAAGCCCTGAGCCTGATCTTGGTCTCCTTACCTCAAGTGATCCACCCGCCTTGGCCTCCCAAAGTGCTGGGATTACAGGCGTGAGCCACCGTGCCCAGCCAAGTATATGCTTTCAATTACCTTCTAACAGGGTGTGGTGAGCTCAGGTTATTGAAGACCCCTGAAGCCAATAAAGCGGACGTGCTAAGCAGGTGTCCTTGTAAGGGGCTAAGAGGATGAATACCTGTTGGGGGCCAGCAGCCTCCTAGCTCTGGGGTGGATCGATACTTTCCAAACATTAGCTTATAATCTAAATTTATAAAATATACAAGAAAACAATTCACCATGAGGAAGTTTCAGTAGACACAATGAAGAGAAAAACCAGACTCCCACCAACTTCAGATAACAGAAGTATCAGATAGCCATCATGAAGTGCAGGTAGACGCAGCTACTAAGTGCTTTGGGAGCATAAAGAAACAGCTGAATAGGGCCGGGCGCGGTGGCTCACGCCTGTAATCCCAGCACTTTGGGAGGTCGAGGCGGGCGGATCACGAGGTCGGGAGATCGAGATCATCCTGGCTAACACGGTGAAACCCCGTTCTCTACTAAAAATACAAAAAAACCAAAAAACAAAAAACAAAAAAACTAGCCGGGCGTGGTGGCGGGCGCCTGCAGTCCCAGCTACTCCGAGGCTGAGGCAGGAGAATGGCGTGAACCCGGGAGGCGGAGCTTGCAGTGAGCCGAGATCGCGCCACTGCACTCCAGCCTGGGCGACAAAGCGAGACTCCGTCTCAAAAAAAAAAAAAAAAAAAAAGAAATAACTGATTACCTGATGGAATAAAAGTCTCCATAGAGGCCGGGCGCAGTGGCTCACACCTGTAATCCCAGTACTTTGGGAAGCCGAGGTGGGCGCATCACCTGAGGTCAGGACCAGCCTAACCAACATGGAGAAGCCCTGTCTCTAATAAAAATACAAAATTAGCAGGGCATGGTGGCGCATACCTGTAATCCCAGGTACTCAGGAGGCTGAGGCAGGAGAATCGCTTGAACCTGGAGACGGAGATTGCGGTGAGCCGAGATCGTGCCATTGCACTCCAGCCTGGGCAACAAGAACAAAACTCCGTCTCAAAAAAAAAAAAAAAAAGAAAAGAAAAGTATCCATAGAGAAAGAAACTTTTTTTTTTTTTTTTTGAGACGGAGTCTCGCTCTGTCGCCCAGGCTGGAGGCAGTGGCCGGATCTCAGCTCACTGCAAGCTCCGCCTCCCGGGTTTACGCCATTCTCCTGTCTCAGCCTCCTGAGTAGCTGGGACTACAGGTGCCCGCCACCTCGCCCGGCTAGTTTTTTGTATTTTTTAGTAGAGACGGGGTTTCACCGGGTTAGCCAGGATGGTCTCGATCTCCTGACCTCGTGATCCGCCCGTCTCGGCCTCCCAAAGTGGAGAAAGAAACTTTAAGAATGGGTCTTTTGGCGGGGCGCCGTGGCTCACGCCTTTAATCCCAGCACTTTGGGAGGCCAAGGCAGGCAGATCACCTGAGATCAGGAGTTCAAGACTAGCCTGGCCAACATGTGAAACCCCATCTCTACTAAAAATACAAAAATTAGCCGGGTGTGGTGGTGCACACCTGTAGTCCCAGTTACTCGGGAGGCTGAGGTGGAAGAATCACTAGAGCCCAGGAGGCGGAGGTTGCAGTGGGCCAAGATTGCCCCACTGTACTCCAGTCTGGGCGACACAGTGAGATTGCCTCTAAAGAGAGAAAAAAAAAAAATGGGTCTTTTGTAAAATAATACATGATATCTATATATATATAATTTTAAAATGGGTCTTGAGGCCAGGTTTGGTGGCTCATACCTATAATCCCAGCTCTTTGGGAGGCCAAGGCGGAAGGATTGCTTGAGGACAGGAGTTCTAGACCAACCTGGTCAAAATAGCAAGAGCTATTTCATGTCTATATCATTTCTTTTTTTTTTTTTTTTTTTGAGGCGGAGTCTCGCTCTGTGGCCCAGGCTGGAGTGCAGTGGCCGGATCTCAGCTCACTGCAAGCTCCGCCTCCCGGGTTCACGCCATTCTCCTGCCTCAGCCTCCCGAGTAGCTGGGACTACAGGCGCCCGCCACCTCGCCCGGCTAGATTTTTGTGTTTTTTAGTAGAGACGGGGTTTCACTGTGTTAGCCAGGATGGTCTCGATCTCCTGACCTCGTGATCCACCCGTCTCGGCCTCCCAAAGTGCTGGGATTACAGGCTTGAGCCACCGCGCCCGGCCTCTATATCATTTCATCTCTATATCATGTAAAATAATGAATTGAATTTTTTTAAAAAAGGAATGGGTCTTGCCAGCCTGGCCAACATGGTGAAACCCCATTGCTACTAAAAATACAAAAATTAGCCAGGTGTGGTGGCACACACTTGTAATCCCAGCTACTCGGAGGCTGAGGCAGGAGAATCGCTTGAACCCGGGAGGTGGAGGAGGTTGCAGTGAGCCGAGATCACGCCACTGCACTCCAGCCTGGGTGACAAGAGTGAAACTCCATCTCAAAAAAAAAAAAAAAAAAAAAAGGAATGGGTGTTGAAGAATAAGTAGAACTTTGCCAGTTGAGGATAAGTGCTGCTGGGGTGGAGGGTGGGGTGTAAAAACTAGAATGTACCAAGGGAATCATCACTGATCATTTATTTTCTCAGATGCAAATGGACAGCACAGTGGAGGATGAGGCAAGAGAATTAGGCAGGTCAGATGATGCTTGGCCTTGCAGGCAGGCCAGCTTAAGAATTTTGATTCTTTGAGCCTGGGAGGTCAAGGGTGCAGTGAGCTCTGATCGTGCCACTGCACGCCACCCTGGGTGACAGAGCAAGACTGTCTCAAAAACAGAAAACAAACAAACAAACACATTTTGGTCCCAGGCTGGAGTGCAGTGGCACTATTACAGCTCACTGCAACTTCCACCTCTCAGACTCCAGCCATCCTCCTGCCTCAGCCTCCCAGGAAGCTGGGACTACAGGTGTGCACCACCACACTCGGCTAATTTTTGTATTTTTTGTAGAGAGAGGGTTTTGCCGTGTTGCCCTGGATGGCCTCCAACTGCTGGACTCAAGTGATCCTCCTGCCTTGGGCTCCCAAAGTGCTGGGATTACAGGCGTGAGCCACTGCACCCGGCAGAATTATGGTTCTTAAATTAAGTGCAATGGAAAGCCAGTGAAGAGTTTTAAGAAAGGAATTAGAGCCGGGCGCGGTGGCTCACGCCTGTAATCCCAGCACTTTGGGAGGCCGAGGCGGGCGGATCACAAGGTCAGGAGATAGAGACCACGGTGAAACCCCGTCTCTACTAAAAATACAAAAAATTAGCCGGGCGCGGTGGCGGGTGCCTGTAGTCCCAGCTACTTGGGAGGCTGAGGCAGGAGAATGGCAGGAACCCGGGAGGCGGAGCTTGCAGTGAGCCGAGATTGCGCCACTGCACTCCAGCCAGGGGGACAGAGCGAGACTCTGTCTCAAAAAAAAAAAAAAAGAAAAGAATTAGAGATATTCATTCATTCATCATTCATTCATTCATTCGTGCATTCATTCATTCATTCAGCATATCTTTTTTTTTTTTTTGAAACGGAGTCTCACTGTCGCCAGGCTGGAGTGCCGTGGCACAATCTCAGCCCACTGCAACCTCCACCTCCTGGATTCAAGCGATTCTCCTGCCTCAGCCTCCCAGTAGCTGGGACTACAGGCACATGCCACCACACCCAGATAATTTTTGTATTTTTAGTAGAGATGGGGTTTCACCATGTTGGCCAGGATGGTCTCCATCTCTTTTTTTTTTTTTTTTTTGAGACGGGGTCTCGCTCTGTCACCCAGGCTGGAGTGCAGTGACCAGATCTCGGCTCACTGCAAGCTCCGCCTCCCGGGTTCACGCCATTCTCCTGCCTCAGCCTCCCGAGTAGCTGGGACTACAGGCGCCCGCCACCTCGCCCGGCTAGTTTTTTGTATTTTTTAGTAGAGACGGGGTTTCACCGGGTTCGCCAGGATGGTCTCGATCTCCTGACCTTGTGATCCGCCCATCTCGGCCTCCCAAAGTGCTGGGATTACAGGCTTGAGCCACCACGCCCGGCCGGTCTCCATCTCTTGACCTTATGATCCGCCCATCTCAGCCTCCCAAAGTGCTGGGATTACAGGGGTGAGCCATTGCACCCAGCCATCTTTGAGTTTCTAATGGATGTCAGGGAAAGGGGGAATGGATACCAGGAAGCAACAAGCAAAGTCCACTACACCTATCTCCTTTCTCAGAGCAGGGAAATGTGTGTATATTTGGGGGAAGGGGATAAGAGGCCTGGATGCACAGTTGTAGGGAGTGTGGCTCCTGGGGAGTGAGAGGGATTCAGAGAAAGAAAGTTGGAGGTGCAAGAGCCTATTTACAACTTTCCAGTTTTAGGCCAAGTTTACATCTTGGTCTTGTTGCTACAGGATAGCTTTCACAATCATGGGTATTTGTGAGTAGGGGACAGGAAGGAAGTTTCTCAGAAATCTGTCCTCAGGGCATTATGTAAATCCAAATCCTTCTTTTGGGCCCTTACAATACTTGGGTCTCAGATTGAGGAGCTGGTATATAGGTCTCCCAGTGGGCCTCGTGGGAGACCCCAGCGCAGGACCAGGAGGCCGTTAGTATAGAAGGCCGATAGTGAGAACCCTGGTTTCTGGGCCAAGTGCCACTATTGACTTGCTGTGTGATCCTGGGCCTGGCACTGCTCCTCTGGGCTTTATTTTTCCCAATCTGTACAATGAACTGGATCAGGCGCTTTCTACTTTTGCGATCTTAAAGAAGCCTTTAAAGACCTTTTTGTACATGCTACTGATTTCCACAGTCACCCACGTGGTTGTTACTGTTTGTTTTTAAATTTTTATATAGTTTATTATCTTCCGGTAAAAAATCCGCAGTCACACAGATCAGGCCTTTGCTGTGTCTTTTTTTTTTTTTTTTTTTTTTTTTTTTCTGAGACAGGGTCTCACTCTGTCACCCAGGCCGGTGTACAGTGTGGCACGATCATGGCTCACTGCAGCCTCGACCCTCCAGGCTCACGTGATCCTCCCACCTCCCACTTAAGCCTCCCAAGTAGCTGGGACCACAGGTGTGCACCATCACACCTGGCTTTTTTTTTTTTTTTTGTAGAGACGTGGTCTTGACATGTTGGCCAGGCTGGTCTCAAACTCCTGGGCTGAAGCAATCCTCCTGCCTCTGCCTCCAAAAATGCTGGGATTACAGACATGAACCACCATGCCCAGCCTTAGAGGCATATTTTCTTTTCTTTCTTTCTTTTTCTTTTTCTTTTTTTTCTTTTGAGACAGTTTCGCTCTTTTTGCCCAGGCTGGAGTGCAGTGGCACGATTTTTGCTCACTGCAACCTCCACCTTCCAATTTCAAGTGATTCTCGTGACTCAGCCTCCCGAGTAGCTGGGATTGCAGGTGCTCGCCACCATGTCCGGCTAATTTTTCTATTTTTAGTACAGACGGGGTTTCACCATGTTGGCCAGGCTGGTCTCGAACTCCTGATCTCAAGTGATCCACCCACCTGGGCCTCCCAAAGTGCTAGGATTACAGGCGTGAGCCACCATGCCCGGCCAGAGGCATATTTTTAAACTTGAAATGATGATTATGTTCCAACTCAACTTGAAACTCTTCCGTGCACTTCCCATTTCTCTTAGAATAAAAATCCAACTTAGTACCATGATCCTTCAAGGCCATCTGGCCCTTGCCTGCTTCTCCAGTCTCATCTCTTGCTCATATCACTCTGACTACATTGGCCTCCCTCATTGCAAGCTGTTTGTAACCTCCATCCCGTCCTTCCGGTACATACCACTTCCAACTCTTTACATCAATAGTTCCTTCCCATCCTTTGGGCGTCAGCTGAAATATCACATCTTCAGACAGGCTTTTCTCGACCATCCAATCTACAGTAGGTCCTCCATTATTCATTATCATTCTTCCTGGTATTCTGCCCTCACAATCCCTACTTATTGTGGTGTGGTCACAATCCCTAATTATTTTGTTTGCTTACTTCTATTTTGTATGACTCCCTGCTAGACTATAAACTACAGTACAGTGGGGGCTGGGTCTATCTTACTCATCACTATTATTATTAGCGGGTTCACAAACCTAGATGGTAAAGCCTACTACACACCTAAGCTATATGGTATAGTCTATTACTTGCAGGCCACAAACCTGTACAGCATGTTACTTTACTGGATACTACAGGCAAATGTAACACAGTGGTAAGTATTTGTGTATCTAAACATATGGAAACATAGAAAAGGTAATGCATTAAGCCATGTTATGATGGCTACAACATCACTAGGCAAGAGGAATTTTTCAACTCCACTATAATCTTAGGGGACCACTGTGGTATATGCAGTCCATTGTTGACCAAAACATCTTTATGCAGCACAGGACTGTACCCTTTTGCCTTCCTCGAACTGACTTCACCCAATTGCCTTTAGGGTGTGCTGTCCTCAGGCAAATATGGTAAATTCATCATCTGATTTCTCACAGATTTTTCTGGCTGATTAAGATTAGGCACAAGACCTAATCTTAATCAATCTCGTGCTTTTTCCAAGAATGCTGATTCTTGAATGGAAAGATGCAAGGTCATTAAAAACTGATTGCAATTCACTTATTCCAGTGGTTACTTAGTATCTTAGTGCTTCAATTTCTTCCTCTCTAGGTGTAACCCACATATCACATGGAATCTTTGGTGTCTCAGGAAAAACAAAACAAAACAAAACAAACAAAACAAACAACAACACTAAGCTTGCTCCTTTATTATTTCCTTCCTTTCTATTCCCTACCCTTCCTGCTCAGCTACAACAACAAAGCAACCCAATCCAACTCAACCCAACCCAACCCAACCCAACCCAACCCAACTCAACCCAACCCAACCCAACCCAATCCAACTCAACCCAACTCAACCCAACCCAAATTCTTCTCATTTTCTCAGGCAGAGCAGCTTAACCACAGTATCTAGAACTAACAGACAGATCCTGGTTCTGCCATTTACTAGCCATGTGACCTTAGACAAATTAAACCTCTTTCTGCCTCTGTTTCCTCATTGGTGATGGAGAAATAATAGCACTTGTAACGGTACATGTACTAAATGAGATAATATATGTAAAGCACTTAAAATAGTACTTAGTACCTAGTAAGCACTCAATATTTGCTAGCTATCATTATTATATTAATCTTTTTGTTGTAAAAGCTACTGGATACCTATGCCTTCAGGGTTATTATTATTATTTTTTTCAAGGTATGGCTTCTGAATCACAAACATTAGAATTACCTGGAGAGGGCCGGGCGCGGTGGCTCACACCTATAATCCCAGCTACTAGGGAGGCTGAGGTAGGAGAATCACTTGAACCTGGGAGGCGGAGGTTGAGGTGAGCCGAGATCGTGCCATTGTACTCCAGCCTGGGCAACAAGAGAGAAACTCCGTCTCAGAAAAAAAAAAAAAAAAAGAATTACCTGGAGAGATTAAGAATGTAGATTCCTGGGCTCGGCTCCACACCAGGCCTAGTCTCTAGGTCAGAACTAGAAAATTTACACTTCAAAAATCTAGGCTGGTCATGCCAGTAATCTCAGCACTTTAGGAGACTGAGGCAGGAGGATCACTTGAGCCCAGGCATTCAAGACCAGCCTGGGCAACATAGCAAGATCCCATCTCTATAAAAAATAAAAGTAAATAAAATAAAAAATATATCTCCCAAGTGATTCTGATGCTTACTAATTTTTTTTTTTTTTTTTTTTTTTTTTTTTTTTTTTTTGAGACGAGGTTTTGCTCCTGTTGCCCAGACTGCAGTGCAAATAGTGCGATCTCAGCTCACCACAACCTCCACCTCCTGGGTTGAAGCGATTCTCCTGCCTCAGCCTCCCAAGTAACTGGGATCACAGGCATGCGCCACCACACCTAGCTAATTTTGTATTTTTAGTAGAGATGGCGTTTCTCCATGTTGGTCAGGCTGTTGTTCTTGAACTCCCGACCTCAGGTGATCCGCCCCCCTCGGCCTCCCAAAGTGCTGGGATTACAAGTGTGAGCCACTGTGCCCAGTGCTTACTAATTTTTTTTAAGATACCAAGATATAAGTTGGATGCAGTGGCACACACCCATAGTCCCAGCTACTTGAGAGGCTCAGATGGGAGGATCACTTGAGGCCAAGAATTTGAGGCTGTAGTGCATTACAAATGCCCCTGTGAATAGCCAGTGCACTCCAGCCTGGGCAACACAGTGAGACCTGGTCCCTAAAAAATAAAAAATATTGAGATATAGTACACATAGCATAAAATTCACTCATTTAAAGTACGTTATATATATATGTATACAGTTCAGTGGGTTTTTAGTATATTCAGAGTAGTAAAACCATCACCACAATCTATTTACTTTTTTTCTTTTTTTTTTTTGAGATGGAGTCTCACTCTTGTTGCCCAGGCTGGAGTGCAGTGGCATGATCTTGGCTCACTGCAAACTCCACCTCCCGGGTTCAAGTGATTCTCCTGCCTCAGCCTCCTGAATAGCTGGGATTACAGGCACCTGCCACTACGCCCAGCTAATACTGTATTTTTAGTAGAAACAGGGTTTCACCATGCTGGCCAGGATGGTCTCGATCCCCGACCTCGTGATCCACCACTTTGGGATTACAAGTGTGAACCACCGCACCCAGCTAATTGTTGTATTTTTAATAGAGACAGGGTTTCACCATGTTGGCCAGGCTGGTCTGGAACTTCTGACCTCCAGTGTTAACGCCCATCTTGGCCTCCCAAAGTGCTGGGATTACAGGTGTGAGCCACCACAAGTGGCTTTTTTTTTTTTTTTCCTCTTAGATGGAGTCTCACTCTGTCACCCAGGCTGGAGTGCAGAGGCTCGATCCCAGCTTACTGCAGCCTCCTCCTCCTGGGTTCAATACATTCTCCTGCTTCAGCTTCACAGGTGGCTGGGAGTACAGGTGTGTGCCACCACACCTGGCTAATTTTTTTTTTTTTTTTTTTAGGAGAGATGGGGTTTCACCATCTTTGCCAGGCTGGTCTTGAACTCGTGACCTCAAGTGATCTGCCCACCTCAGCCTTCCAAAGTGCTAGGATTATAGGCGTGAGCCACTGCACCCAGTATCACAAGATAATTTTTTTTTTTTTTTTTTTTTTTTTTGAGACGGAGTCTCGCTCTGTCACCCAGGCTGGAGTGCTGTGGCCGGATCTCAGCTCACTGCAAGCTCCGCCTCCCGGGTTCCCGCCATTCTCCTGCCTCAGCCTCCCGAGTAGCTGGTACTACAGGCGCCCGCCACCTCGCCCGGCTAGTTTTTTTTTTGTATTTTTTAGTAGAGACGGGGTTTCACCGTGTTAGCCAGGATGGTCTCGATCTCCTGACCTCGTGATCCGCCCGTCTCGGCCTCCCAAAGTGCTGGGATTACAGGCTTGAGCCACCGCGCCCGGCCCACAAGATAATTTTAGAACATTTTCATCTCCCCTGAAAGAAACTCTGTACTTATTTATTTATTTATCTATGACAGAGTTTCACTTTTGCTGCCCAGGCCGGAGTGCAATGGTGCAATCTTGGCTCACTGCAACCTCCACCTCCTGGGTTCAAGCGATTCTCCTGCCTCAGCCTCCCAAGTAGCTGGGACTACAGGCATGCACCACCACGGCTGGCTAATTTTTTGTATTTTAGTAGAGACGGTGTTTCAGCATGTTGGTCAGGCTGGTCTCGCACTCCTGACCTCAGGTGATCCACCTGCCTCGGCCTCCCAAAGTGCTGGGATTATAGGCGTGAGCCACTGCACCCAGCCGAAACTCCATACCTATTGGCAGTCATTTCCCATTCCCTACTCCCCCAGTCACCACCCCCAGCCCTAGGCAAGCACTAATCTACTTTCTGCCTCTATAAATTTGACTCTTCTGGACATTTCTTTTTAAATATTTTTTGAGGAAGAGTCTCACTGTCACCCAGGTTGGAGGGCAGTGGCCACAAACATGGCTCACTGCAGCCTCTACCTCCTAGGCTCAAAGTGATCCTCCTGTCTCATCCTCCTGAGTAGCTAGGACCACAGGTGCCTGCCACCGCGCCTGGCTAATGTTTTACTTTTTTTTCTCTTTTTGAGGCAGAGTCTTGCTCTGTTGCCCAGGCTGGAGTGCAGTGGTGTAGTCTTGCTGACTGCACCTCCACCTCCTGGGTTCAAAGTGATTCTCCTGCCTCAGTCTCCTGAGTAGCGGGGATTACAGGTACATGCCACTATACCCGGCTAATTTTTGTATTTTTAGTAGAGATGGGGTTTTGCCATGTTGACCAGGCTGTTCTCGAACTCCTGACCTCAGGTGATGCACCCACCATGGCCTCCCAAAGTGCTGGGATTATAGGCGTGAGCCACCGTGCCCGGCCATGTTTTACTTTTTTATAGAGACAGAGTCTCCCTATGTTGCTCAGGTTGGTATCAAACTTCGGGGCTCAAGCAATCCTCCCGCCTCAGTTTCTCAAAGTGCTGGGATTACAGGCGTGAGCCACCATGCTCACCTATGGACATTTCATATAAATGGAATTATATAGCATGTGGTCTTTTGTGACTGGCTTATTTCATTTAGCACAATGTCTTCAAGGTTTATCTGTGTTGTAGCATGGATCAATACTTCATTTTTTTTTTTTTTTTTTTTTTTTTTTT
>NC_037678.1:68033719-68078611 GCF_003255815.1 Theropithecus gelada
TTTTTTTTTTTTGAGACGGAGTCTCGCTCTGTCGCCCAGGCTGGAGTACAGTGGCCGGATCTCAGCTCACTGCAAGCTCCGCCTCCCGGGTTTATGCCATTCTCCTGCCTCAGCCTCCCGAGTAGCCGGGACTACAGGCGCCCGCCACCTCGCCCGGCTAGTTTTTTGTATTTTTTAGTAGAGACGGGGTTTCACCGTGTTAGCCAGGATGGTCTCGATCTCCTGACCTCGTGATCCGCCCGTCTCGGCCTCCCAAAGTGCTGGGATTACAGGCTTGAGCCACCGCGCCCGGCCAATACTTCATTTTTTTTATTGTCCAGTTATATTCCATTGTAGGTATACCATATCTTGTTTATCCATTCATTTGGGTTATTTCCACTTCCTGGTTTTATGAATGAGCTATGAATATCTGTGCATAAATTTTTGTGTGGACATATGTTTACATTTCTCTCAGATATATAGCTAGGTGTTGAGTTGGTGGGTCATAAGTCAACTCTGTTTAACACCTTGATGAAATACCAACCTGTTTTCCAAAGTAGATACAGTATTTTATGTTCCCACCTGCCATGTATAAAAGCTCTAATTTCTCCACTTCCTTGTCAACATTTGTCACTGTCAGTTTTTTTTATTATTTTTGTTTTTTGAGACGGAGTCTCACTCTGTCGCCCAAGCTGGAGTGTAGTGGCGTGATCTCGGCTCACTGAAACCTCCGCCCCCTGGGTTCAAGCAATTCTCCTGCCTCAGCCTCCCTAGTAGCTGGGATTACAGGCGTGTGCTACCATGCCTAGCTAATTTTTGTATTTTTAGCAGAGACGAGGTTTCAACATGTTGGCCAGGCTGGTCTTTTTTTTTTTTTTTGAGACGGAGTCTTGCTCTGTCACCCAGGCTGGGGTGCAGTGGTGTGACCTCGGCTCACTGCAAGCTCCGCCTCCCGGGTTCATGCCATTCTCCTGCCTCAGCCTCCCGAGTAGCTGGGACTACAGGCACCCACCACGCCTGGCTAATTTTTTGTATTTTTAGTACAGATGGGGTTTCACCGTGTTAGCCAGGATGGTCTCGATCTCCTGACCTCATGATCCGCCCATCTCGGCCTCCCAAAGTGCTGGGATTACAGGCATGAGCCACAGCGCCTGGCCTACTGTCAGTCTTTTATCATAGCTATCCTACTGAGTTTGAAATGGTATCTCATTGTGGTTTTGATATGCATTTCCCTAATAACTAATAATGTCAAGTATCTTTTTACATGCTTATTGGCCATTTGTGTATCTTCTTTGGTGATATGTCTATTCAAATCCTTTCCCCATCTGGGTATTTGTCTTTTATTACTGTCTTTTTATTACTGAGTTGTAATAATTCTTTAAACATTCTGGATAAGTCCCTACTCAAATATACGATTTGTAGATAATTTTCTCCCATTCTGTGGGTTTTTTTTTTTTTTTTTGAGAGGGTCTCACTCTGTTGCCCAGGCTGGAGTGAAGTGACATGATCTTGGCTCACTGAAACCTCTGCCTCCTAGGCTCAAGCAGTCCTCCCACCTCAGTCTCCCGAGTAGCTGGGACTACAGGTGCACGCCATCATGCCTGGCTCATTTTTGTATTTTTGGTTTTTTTTGTAGAGATGGAGATTCACCATGTTTCCCAGGCTGGTCTCCAAATCCTGAGCTCAAGCAATCCACCTGCCTTGGTCTCTCAAAGTGTTGGGATTACAGGTGTGAACCACTGTGCCTGGCCTTTTTTTTTTTTTTTAATTTTTTTGTAGAGATGGGGTCTTATCATGTTGCTCAGGCTGGTCTTGAACTCCTGGGCTCAAGTAATCCTCCCATCTCAGCCTCCCAAAGTGCTGGGATTACAGGCCTGGGCCAGTTTTTGTTTTTTTTTCTTTGAGATGGAGTCTCACCCTGTTGCCCAGGCTGCAGTACAGTGGCATGATCTCGGTTCACTGCAACCTCCACCCACTGGGTTCAAGTGATTCTCCCACCTCAGCCTCCCGAGTAGCTGGCATTACAGGTGCCTGCCACTGTGACTGGCTAACTTTTGTATTTTTAGTAGAGATGGGGGTTTCACCATCTTGGCCAGGCTGGTCTTGAACTCCTGACCTTGTGATCCACCAGCCTCGGCCTCCCAAAGTGCTGGGATTATAGGCGTGAGACACCGCGCCCAGTCTTTAAATTTTTTTTTTTTTTTTGAGACAGAGTCCCGCTCTGGTGCCCAGGCTGGAGTGTAGTGGCACCATCTTGGCTCAATGTAACATTCGCTCCTGGGTTCAAGTAATTCTCCTGTCTCAGCCTCCCAATAGCTGGGATTGCAGGTGCCCACCACCATTCCTGGCTAACTTTTATATTTTTAGTAGAGATGGGGTTTCACCATGTTGGCCAGGCTGGTCTCGAACTCCTGACTTCAAGTGATCTGCCTGTTTTGGCCTCCCAAAGTGCTGGGATCACAGACGTGAGCCACCGCGCCCAGCAGTTTTCATTTCTTGATGGTGTCCTTTGGAGCACAGAAGTTTTTAATTTTGATAAAGTTAAATTTACTTATTTCTCCTTTTATTGCCTGTGCTTTTGGTGTTGTACCATTGCCTAATCAAAAGTCATAAAGGTTTACTCCTATGTTTTCTTCTATGAGTTTTATAATTCTAGCTTCTGTATTTGGGTCTTGTGTTCTTTCATTGAGAACCACTGGTTTTATTCATACTTCATGTACACTCATTTTGAGAACTACTGATTTGGGTCACATCTGTCTACAATGGCTAATCACTGTTTTTCCCAAAGACAATCCTCACCCTAAGATAAATTTTTAAGTCATCTGTTAGAATGATGTAAATAATGTAACAGCTAAGTAACGTTTACTGAGCACTGGGTATGTGCTAAGCATTTTACATTGTACAACCTTGCTCAATCTTCACTATGAGGTTAGTGTTACAATTACTTCCACTTTTTATGATGTAATACACTCCACTGTAAGATGATGCAATATATCTATCTCCTCCTTTTATGTAAAAGGAGATACCAAAACCTACATATTTAAGAAGGAAGGCTGTGCAGACTAAATAAGCCCATGTGTGTTAAGCATATGGTACACTGCTTGGCACAGAGCAGGGGCACAAAGGATGAGTGCCCCTCTAATTTCTTCATGATCCCCTCCCCCAAAGGAGACTCTGCCCCTTCCACTGGTCCAGAAAGCTATCAGCCCCAGGGCTGATTTTTGCATTCTTTTAGAATCCCATTCCCCTTTTTTTCTTTTTCTTTTTTTTTTTTTGAGACAGTCTTGCTCTGTTGCCCCGGCTGGAGTGCAGTGGTGTGATCTCGGCTCACTGCAACCTCTGATCCTCGGGTTCAAGTGATTCTCCTGTCTCAGCCTCCCAAGTAGCTGGGATTACAGGTGCCTGCCACCTCACCCAGCTAAATTTTTTGTATTTTTAGTAGAGATGGGGTTTCACCATGTTGGCCAGGCTGGTCTCGAACTCCTCACCTCAGGTGATCTGCCTGCCTCGGCCTCCCAAAGTGCTGGCCATTTTTTTTCTTTTTCTTTTTTTTTTTTTTTTTTTTGAGACAAGGTCTTGCTCTGTCATCCAGGCCAGAAGGCAGCAGTGTGATCTTGGCTCACTGCAGCTTCAACCTCCCAGGCTCAAGTGATTCTCCCACCTTAGCCTTCCCAGTAGCTGAGACTACAGGCGTGCACTACCATGCCTGGGTAATTTTTATGTTTTTTGTAGAGACAGGTTTCACCCAGGCTGATCTCAAACTCCTGGGCTCAAGCGATCCTCCAGCCATGGCTTCCCAAAGTGCTGGGATTATAGGCGTGAGCCACTGCGCCTGGCCGATTCCCCCTTTTCTTTCTCTCATTATGGTTTGTGATTTTTTTTTTTTTGAGACAGAGTCTCGCTGTCACCCAGGCTGGAGTTATGGTTTGTGATTTTACTTACGTTATTATTTAACTATTTTATCTCTTCAACTGCTTTCCAAGTTACATAAGGGCAAAGGCAGACGGTGCCATTTTGTCTCTGCAATATTCCCCAACACCCAATAGAGGGCTTGTGGGAACACAGAGATGTTTGAAAAATGTATACCTGTTCACATCATTTCTGGTTTAAAATTCTCCAGTGGCATATGGATTGCACTTTGAATAAAGCCCAAATTCTCAACCATGGCCAATAGGTCCCTATCTGATTGCCCCTCGTCTTTCCATCCACAGCTTCTTCTATTCTCTCCACTTGAGTCATACTTGTTTTCTTTCTGATCCTCACACATACCTTGCCCTCTCTCCACTCAGTCCGTTCCTTCTGCTTGGAAGCTCTGATCAATTTCTCATCCTTTAGGTCTCAGCTCAAATCACCTCTTTGTAGAGTCTTCCCTGATCACTTTGTCTAGTGTTACCACCCTTATTATTACACCAGTAGTTATTCTCAATCATACACTGCTCCCCTCCCTCCCTCACTCCCTCTCTTCCTCCTTTCCTTCTTTCCTTCGACAGAGTCTGGCTCTGTCACCCAGGCTGGAGTACAATGGCACTATCTTGGCTCACTATAGCCTCCGCCTCCCAGGTTCAAGTGATTCTCTTGCCTCAGCCTCCTGAGTAGCTGGGACTATAGGCACAGGCCACCATGCCTGGCTAATTTTTGTAATTTTAGTAGAGACGGGGTTTCACCATGTTGGGCAGGCTGGTTTCGGACTCCTGACCTCAAGTCATCCGGCCACCTCAGCCTTCCAAAGTGCTGGGATTACAGGCATGAACCACCACGCCCAGCCTGTTTCATTTTCTTCATAAATATGAAATTTCCTTGCACATTTAATATTATTATTGCTAATATTTAAGCACTTACTATACATTAATTAATGAAGTGTGCTGCTTAATGCTTATTAATGGGCTCTCCAAACCCCAAACCCCTGATTTCTAGTGTTTGCTGATTCCTGTGGTGTAAACACTTGCATCAGGAGGGATTTTCAATCTATCAACCGGAGGAAACTGAACACCACCATTTGGGAAGAGAAAGATATAGTATTTGCCGTACTGATACAGTGGTGGTAAATAATCTCAGAAGCACATATAAAACAAAAGTGTGGTAAAAAAATTAGAAAGTGAAGTGTTGAATATGTATTCCCTTGTTTTCAATATAAGTTATTTAACTGTAGGTTTATATATGTTAATTTTCAAAAATGGTTGTGTTTAAAAGTGACTGGCAAAATTTCTAAGCCTTCTGGCCGGGCACAATAACACAAGCCTGTAATTCCAGCACTTTGGGAGGCCTAGGCAGGCGGATCGCCTGAAGTCGGGAGTTCGAGACCAGCCTGACCAACATGGAGAAACCCTATCTCTATTAAAATTACAAAAAATTAGCCAGGGGTGGTGGCGCTTGCCTGTAATCTCAGCTACTTGGGAGGCTGACGCAGGAGAATAGCTTGAACCTGGGAAGCGGAGGTTGCAGTGAGCTGAGATCGTGCCATTGCACTCTAACCTGGGCAACAAGAGTGAAACTCCGTTTCCAAAAAAAAAAAAAAGATTCTAAGCCTTCCTCAACCGTCCCTAGTGAGCCTACAATCAGCACCTTTTTCAGCACAGAAGGGTTAAGCGACTTGTTGAAGGTTGCAGAGCTAATAAATCAGTCTACTACCCCCAAACGTATCTGTAGAACCTAACATAGTGCCTGGAAAATAGTTGGCATTTAACAAACAACTGCCAGGAAAAAAAAAAAAAATACACATTTAACACTCTTTAAAAACATAAAAAGTTACCAGCCTGGGCAACACGGCAAAACCCCGTCTCTACTAAGTAAAGTACAAAAACTTAGCCGAGCATGGTGGTGCATACCTGTGGTCCCAGCTACTCTGGAGCCTCGGAGGTCCAGGATGCAGTGAGCCGAGATTGAGCCACTGCACCCCAGCCTGGGCGACTGAGACCCTGTCTCAAAAGCAAAAAACCACCAAACATAAAAGATAAACACTTTGGGCCGGGCGCGGTGGCTCACGCCTGTAATCCCAGCATATTGGGAGGCCAAGACGGACAGATCATCTGAGGTCAGGAGTTCCAGACCAGCCTGGCCAACATGGTGAAACCCCACCTCTAGTAAAAATACAAAATAATAATAATAATAATAATAGGAAGAAGAAGAAGAAGTGGGGTTGGTGGTACATGCCTGTAGTCCCAGCTACTTGGGAGGCTGAGGAGGGAGGATCTCCTGAGCCCGAGAGGTCATGGCTGCAGTGAGCTGTGATCGTGGCACTCCAGCCTGACTGTCAGAGTGAGACCCTGTCTCTTAAAAAATAAAAAATAAAAAAAGAGAGAGAGAGGCCGGCGCGGTGGCTCACGCCTGTAATCCCAGCATTTTGGGAGGCCGAGGCGGGCGGATCACCTGAGGTCAGGAGTTCGAGATCAGCCTGGCCAACATGATGAAACCCCATATCTACTCAAAAAAAAAAAAAAAAAAAAAAAAAACTAGCCGCGCGTGGGGGTGGGCGCCTGTAATCCCAGCTATTTAGGAGGTGGAGGTTGCAGTGAGCCGAGATCACGCCACTGCACTCCAGCCTGGACAACAGAGCGAGACTCAGTCTCAAAAAAAAAATAAATAAATAAATAAAAATTTTGGCATTGAAAACATACACGCAAGAGTGAAATTAACATCTGTTTAAAAGTCTCTCACAATCCCGGGAAGTCGACTACTTCCGCTTCTACTTTCAGCAGCGTTTCAGCCCCGCTACAGCGATGCCGTTTCACAACGCACCTGCGATCCGAGAAGGTTTCGCCCCACCCTCTGCACGCAGCTTGAGGCACCCGCTTTCCGTCGCTCCGGCCCGCCTCGCCGTAAGGCTTTCTGGGAGTTGTAGTCCCCACGTCTGGCCGCTCCGGCGGCAGCGGCGGCGCGCGATCGCGCGCGGAACTACAGAGTGTGGCGCGCAGGTCGCGAGGCTCTTCCACCTCGCCTTCCCTCATCGCCCGCGCGCCCGCCCCAGTTATCATGGCGGCTCCCTTGGCCCTGGTGCTGGTGGTGGCTGTGACAGTGCGGGCGGCCTTGTTCCGCTCCAGTCTGGCCGAGTTCATTTCCGAGCGGGTGGAGGTGGTGTCCCCGCTGAGCTCTTGGAAGAGAGGTGAGGTCACTGGCTCGAGCAGAAGGTCAGGCCCCGCCTGCCCTCCCGCGGCCTCTGTGAATGGGAGGCGGGGGCAGTGACCGCCAGCGCGCGGTTCCTAGAGAACTGACCCTCTCGTGGGGTACTCGGGGAGGGCGGGGCCTGAGGGCGGGGCTGGTGAGGGGAGCGGGCGTGGAGATGGTGTCGTGAGGTTTGGGCCCTGGGGGCCGGACCACCTAGTGGTGGGGATCTGAGGGGGCGTGTCCCATTCAGTGCCCTGAGCCGACGGAGTGTGGTCTGTGGAAGGGTTGGAATAAGAGGAGGAGGTGCTTGTGCAGCGCGGTTTGCAGAAGAGTTTGGGATTTGGGGCGGGATCGCGAGGGGGTGCTCCCTGGGGTGAGAGGTGATGTGTGAGGGGGTCCGGGATGAGGGGACCAATTTTGCTTAAGCGAGGAGAGTGTGCATGTGCTTTAGACGTCTCTTCTCAGTCTGGGACTTGCAGGGCAGTTTTTGTTACTGTTCCTTACTAAGTTCCTCATCAAACATTGTTTTATACTAACGCCTACAGCGAGAAACAGAAGTTGGGCTGAAATAACTGAACAGGCTAGTGAGGGAGACAAATCGTTATAATAATTTATGAAAAGTGTACTTTCTGTGTCCACCCAGTTCCTTCCTTAGTATTTTAACCCTGAATAAACTATCCCCTCTCTTTCCAGTTTTCCTAAGAATGTGGGATTTGAGCTGACTCTTGAAGGATGTAGGGTTTTGGAAGGGAGATTAGAGAAAAGGGTAGTTCCAGGTAGCAGAAAGTAAATGGGATGAAGAAACGTTCAAAGATGTGAAATGTCCAAAGTAGGGGAGTAATGGGGTGGAAGCTAGGTTTAGGCCAGAGTTTGATGAATTAAACAAAAAAAAATAAAATTTTATTTTAAACTGAAGTACAATATACATACAATACATATTAAGTGTAGAGTTCAATGAATTTTTACAAACTGTATTCACTCATGTAGCCAGCACCTACTTCAAGCAACAGTAGCAGCACCCCAGAAGTCCCCTTTGTGTCCTTTAAATGCTAAAGTTTTTTTTCGTTTTTGGTTTTGCTTTTTGTTTAGAGACAGGGTCTTGCTATGTCGCCCAGGCTGGTCTGGAACTCCTGGACTCAGGCAGTCTCACTTGGCCTCCCGGAGTGCTGAGATTTCAGGCGTGAGCAATGGCAGCTGGCCAAGGCTAAAGTTTTGATGTTATCCTATAGAAATGTTGGCATGGGGAATGGCATAATGAGTGGGTGTTTTATGAATAGAGTTGAGGTTTCTAAAAAATGGTAACATTTTATATACCTTTTCTCATTTAGTCCTCACTTTTATTTCTATGTGATAGATGGTGTTATTTTCCCCCTTTTGCAGATGAGGGAACTGAAATTTAGAGAAGTTAATTTGCCCAGGTTTCCTACTTGGGGAATGGGAATAAAGATAGTAGTAATTCATGTCTGAGATTGTAAGACTTTGCATTTGTTACCTCTGCGTATTATTTTTTTGTTGAACTAAATCGAAGCCATTTGGTTCCTGTTTTCTTCTGGGTAACTGAAGACCTGAGGCAGTATTAGGCCCTTCTTCCTCTACTCCCTATTAGGAGCATTTCTCATCTCATAATTACTTGTTTATATCCGGTTTTTCCACATTTTCTCTCTCTCTCTCTCTTTTTTTTTTTTTTGAGACGGAGTTTCGCCCTTGTTGCCCTGGCTGGAGTGCAATGGCACGATCTCGGCTCACCATAACCTCTGCCTCCTGGGTTCAAGCGATTCTTCTGCCTCAGCCTCCTGGGCAGCTGGCATTACAGGCATGCACCACCATGCCCGGCTGATTTTGTATTTTTAGTAGAGATGGGGTTTCTCCGTGTTGGTCAGGCTGGTCTCGAACTCCCGACTTCAGGCGATCTGCCTACCTCTGCTTCCCAAAGTGCTGGGATTATAGGTGTGAGCTACCGCGCCCAGCCTCTCTCTCTCTCTCTCTTTTTTTTTTTTTTTAAGAGACAGGGTCTCACTCTGACAGGCTGGAGTGCAGTGACCACGGCTCACTGCAGCCATGACCTCTTGGGCTCAGGAGATCCTCCCTCCTTAGCCTCCCAAGTAGCTGGTAGCTGGGACTACAGGCATGTACCACCAACCCCACTTATTACTGTTATTTTGTATTTTTTGAAGAGATGGGGTTTCACCTTGTTGCCTAGGCTGGTCTCAAACTCCTGGGCTTAAGTGATTCGCCCACCTTGGCCTCCCAAAGTGCTGGGATTATAGGCATAAGCTACCACACCTGGCCTTTTCCACTACCTTATGAGCTCCTTGAAGGATTCTGTTTTATTCATTCCTGAATTCTTTTATGTCTGGCATAGAGTAGGTGTGTAGTTACTGTTGAATAAATGGGGAAGAGAAGAAAGCATAGGATCTGGTTACTTACAGGAGGTTACTTACAGGATAGACAGGTGAAGGATTCAAAGATGAGACAATGTTGTTTGGTGATTAAGAGCACAGCGTCTGGAATGTCAGAAAAGGTTTGACTGTCTCTAGCTCTGCAAATTATAAGCTATATGAATTCTTTTTTTTTTTTTTTTTTTTGAGACAGAATTTTGCTCTTGTTGCCGAGGCTAGAGTGCAATGGCACGATCTTGGCTCACTGCACCCTCCGCCTCCCAGGTTCAAGCGATTATCTTGTCTCAGCCTCCTGGGTAGCTGGGATTACAGGTGCTCACCACCATGCCCAGCTAATTTTTGTATTTTTAGTAGAGATGGGTTTCACCTTGTTGGCCAATCTGATCTTAAACTCCTGACCTCAGGTGAGCCGCCCGCCTTGGCCTCCCAAAGTGCTGGGATTACAGGTGTGAGCCACTACGCCCGGCTTTTTTTGTTGTTGTTTTTTTGAGATGGAGTCTTGGTCTCTTGCCCAGGCTGGAGTGTAGTGTGATCCCGGCTCACTGCAACCTCCGCATCCCAGGTTCAAGTGATTCTTCTGCCTCAGCCTCCCAAGTAGCTGGGACTACAGGCACGTGCCACCATGCCTGGCTAATTTTTGTGTTTTTAGTAGACACGGGGTTTCACCATATTGGCCAGGCTGGTCTCAATCTCCTGACCTCGTGATCCGCCCACCTTGGCCTCCCAAAGTGCTGGGATTACAGGCGTGAGCCACTGTGCCCGGCCAAGTTGTATGAATTCTAACATCAGTATTTCCATCTGTAAAATAGGAAATTATGTATCCCGTTCAATGAGATAATCCATGTTGAAGCTCAACACGATAATGAAAGCCAAAAAGGTGAATTCTAAGGTTTTGAGTTGAGATAATAGGAAAAATAGTGCTGACATGGGCTGAAATAGATGAATCAGAAAGGACATAGTAGTGTTTCATGTGTGTATAATGTGATAGTACAGTACTCACAGGTTTAGGTCTGGAGCTTGAGGCCAGTGTCAGGGCTAGAGAGACAGAGACAGAGATTTGTTAACCACTCATTATCTGGATCTGACTAAATCAGCATGATTATTTGTACCTTTTGGGAGGGAAGGTACAACATCTGTAAGCATTACTTTTCTTCAAAGTGTACCTTAAATGGGATATATATATATATATATTTTTGTTTTGTTTTGTTTTGTTTTGTTTTTTTGAGATGGGGTCTTGCCCTGTTGCCCAGGCTGGGGTGCAGTGGCATGATCTCGGCTCATGTTTTTTAAAGCAGCTGATTATATAAAGCCTAAAAGACAGGCATTTAAAAATAGTAAAGTAGGACCCCTTCTGGGGTCACTGCAACCTCCACCTCCCAGGTTCAAGCGATTCTCCTACCTCAACCTCCTGAGTAGCTGGGATTATAGGCGCCCACCACCACACCCGGCTAATTTTTTGTATTTTTAGTAGAGATGGGGTTTCACCACGTTGACCAGGCTGGTCTTGAACACTTGACCTCAGGTGATCCACCCGCCTGGGTCTCCCAAAGTGCTGGGATTACAGGCTTGAGCCACCACGCCTGGCCAACTTTTTAATATTGTAGTAAATAGTGGGGTTTTAAAAAATGTTTTTACCAGCCTGGGCAATACAGCAAGAGCCTGTTTCTACAACAAAAATTAAAAATTAGCTGGGTGTGGTGGCATGCACCTATAGTCCCAGTTACTCGGGAGGCTGGGGTGGGAGGATCACTTGAGCCTGGAAGGTTGAGGCTGCAATGAGCTATGATCACACCATTACACTCCAGCCCAGGCAACAGAGTGAGTCTCAAAAAAGAAAGACAAAAAATGTTTTACATGGTTTATGTAACCTGACCCTTTGCCCAGATTAGTTATCAATTAAGTAATGTGATGCCATACTTAATCATCAATTAGCAGAACCACACTCCAGGCATTTGCTAGAGAATACACTAACAAATCCACTGATATACAGTATCTAGCAAAAGCATATCTGAGATGAATTACGTTTTAGGCAATTGCCTAAAAGTTGTGCAGTCTGTCCTCTAGCTATGTACTCATAAATTTCCATCTGGATTAAACCAGACAAGTGGAGTGATGTGCCTGGGCAGCCTCATACTGGTCCCCCGTAGAGTTGCTTTTTTACTGCTCTGTGGTAGGATGCCATTGGCTAAGAGTGAGAAATGCCTTGTGATGTGACCTGATGAGTCATCTCCTTGGGTCTCCAGTAAAGCTGTTAGTGAAGGATTTAATAGCTGTTACACAGCAACCTCTTTATGCAGCTCCTTGAGGAGGTTTCCTTTTGGTTCCAGTATAAGGACCAGTTACAATGGTCTTGAGCAATATACTTTGTTTTATTTTATGGCCACCATGAATTATAAAATTGATTAGGTTTCCTTCTTTAGGGTAGTCCTATAAAGTTTAAAGTTGTAATTGCAGCCCACTCCTTACGAATATGTAGTGGTCTTTTTTCTTTTCTTTTCTCTCTGTTTTTGTTTATTTGATACAGGGTTTCCCTCTGTCACCCAGACTGGAGTGCGGTAGCATGATCATGACTCGCTGCAGCTTTGACCTCCTGGGCTCAGTTGATCTTCCCACTTCAGCCTCCGAAGTAGCTGGGACCACAGGCACACATCACCATGCCCCAGCTAATTTTTGTTTTTTTGTAGAGACAAGGTCTCCTTATGTTGCCCAGGCTGATCTCGAACTCTTTGAACCCCTGCCTACCTATTTTTTAATAGGTAACTCAGTCACATGATTCAAAAATAGAAAGTAGCTGGGTGCAGTGGCGCATGCCTGTGGTCCCACCACTTTTGGAGGCCAAGGTGGGAAGACTGCTTGAGTCCAGGTGTTCAAGACCAGCCTGAGCAACATGGCAAGACACTGTCTCTACCAAAAAAAAATTTAGCTGGGTGTGGTGGCGTGGGCCTGTGTTCTCAGCTACTTGGGAGGCTGAGGTGGGATGATCGCTTGTACCCAGGAGGTTGAGGCTGCAGTAAACCTTGTTTGTACCCCTGTACTCCAGTCTGGATGACAGAGTGAGACCCTGTCTCCAAAACAAAAACAAAAACAAAAACTATTTCTTTTGAATAATTATAAAATAATACATCCTCATTGCTAAATATTTAGAAAAGGAAGATGAAAAAAAATCAAGCATCTTCTGTAATCATGTCACCTAGAAATGCCATTGTGAACATTTAAATATTTATTTTTCCAGGCATTTCTCATTGATTACATGTTCATTCTCTGTCTTTCAGATAATTAAATGAATGCTTATAAAAGTTTAAGATAAAACTCTACAAACCTATTAAAAACTATGCAATTTTGAGAAGCTGAGGCAGGCAGATCACTTGAGGTCAGGAGTTCGAGACTAGCCTGGTCAACATAGTAAAACACTGACTCCACTAAAAATATAAAAATTAACTGGTCTGGTGGCAGGCACCTGTAATCCTAGCTACTCAGTGGTTGAGTCAGGAGAATTGCTTGAACCCAGGAGGCAGAGGTTGCAGTGAGCCAAGATCACGCCACTGCACTCCAGCCTTGGTGACAGACTGAGACTCTCTCAAAAAAGAAAAAAAAAAAGCAAAGGGCTGGGCATGGTGGCTCACACCTGTAATTCCAGCACCACTGTAATTCCAGCACTTTGGGAGGCTGAGGCAGGAAGATTGCTTGAGCCCAGGAGTTTGAGACCAGCCCAAGTAACATGGCGAAACCCTGTCTCTACAAAAAATACAAAAATTAGCCAGGCATGGTGATGCACACCTGAAGTCCCAACTACTCGAGAGGCTGCGATGGGAGGATCTATTGAGCCTGAGAGGTCAAGGCTGCAGTGAGCCTGATCATGCCACTGTACTTCAACCTGGGCAATAGAGCCAGATCCTGTCTTGGAAAAACAGTTGGCGGGGGGCAAAGGACATGAACAGACACTTCTCAAAAGAAGACATACAAGTGGCCAACAAGCATATGAAAAAATGCTCAACATAATTAGTCATTAGAGAAATGCAAATCTAAAGCACAATGAGATACTATCTCTTTTTTTTTTTTGAGGCGGAGTCTCGCTCTGTCGCCCAGGCTGGAGTGCAGTGGCCGGATCTCAGCTCACTGCAAGCTCCGCCTCCCAGGTTCACGCCATTCTCCTGCCTCAGCCTCCCGAGTAGCTGGGACTACAGGCGCCCGCCACCTCGCCCGGCTAGCTTTTTTTGTATTTTTTAGTAGAGATGGGGTTTCACTGTGTTAGCCAGGATGGTCTCGATCTCCTGACCTCGTGATCCACCCGTCTCCCAAAGTGCTGGGATTACAGGCTTGAGCCACCGCGCCCGGCCAGATACTATCTCATACCAGTCAGAATGACCATTATTAAAAAGTCAAAAAATAATAGATGCTGGCAAGGCTGTGGAAAAAAGGAAACACTTATACACTGGTGGTGGGAATGTAAAGTAATTCAGCCACTGTGGAAAGCAGTTTGAAGGTTTCTCAAAGATCCTAAAACAGAACTGCCATTCGACCCGGCAATGCCATTACTAGGTATATACCTAAAGGAATAGAAATCATTCTACCCTAAAGATGCATGCATGTGTATGTTCATCACAGCAGTATTCACAATAGCAAAGACATGGAATTAACCTGAATGCCCATCAATGGTGGACTAGATAAAGAAAATGTGGTACATATACACCATGGAACACTATGCAGCATAAAAAAAGAAAGGAATGAGATCATGTCCTTTGAACCAACATGGATAGAGCTGGAGACATTATCCTAAGGAAATTAATGCAAGAACAGAAAACCAAATACAGCATATTCTCACTTATAAGTGGAAGCTGAACACTGAGTACACGTGGACACAAAGACAGTAACAGTAGATACCTGGGCCTACTTGAGGGTGGAGGGTGGGAGGAGGGTGAAGTTGGAAAAGCTACCTATCAGGTACTGTGCTTATTACCTGGGCAATGAGATTATCTGCACTCCAAACCTCTATGACATGCAATTTACCCATGTAACAAACATGGACATGTACCCCCTCAACCCCCAAAAAATTTGAAAAGGAAAATAAATAAAAACCAAGAGAAATTGCTAAAATAGTCATTTGTAAAAAAATCACCAAAAAAACCTCTTATATTTTACATGCTGTGTTTTGACCTACTTTTCATTTAAGAATATTTTATGGACTGCTTTTCTTCAGTAAATATAGATCTCTAATATACTTTTGAATTTTAACTCTTAATTTTGAAATAATTTTAGATTTTCAAAAAAGTTGCAAGAATTGTGGATAGAGTTCCTGTTTACCTTTCATTCAGCTTCTAACGTTAACATTCTACATCACCATAGTGCAATGACCTAAACCAGAAAATTAACATTGATACGATGCTATTAACTAATTACAGGCCTTATTAGAATTTTATCACTTTGCCCCACTAATGTCCATTTCTAGTCCAATATCCAACCTGTGATTCCACTTTGCACTTAGTTGTTTTGTCGCCTTAGTCTCTTCTAATCTGGGATACTTCCTCAGACTTAACATTTAAAAAATTTTTAATTTAATTTTTGTTGGTACCTAGTAGGTATATATATTGGCTTAATATTTTTAAGAGTACTTGCCAGTTATTTTATGTCTCCATTTGGGTCTGCCTGATGTTTTCTTACAATTAGACTGAGGTTATGCTTTTTTTTTTTTTTTTTTTTTTTTTTTTTTTGAGAAGGAGTGTCACTCCGTTGCCCAGGCTGGAGTGCAGTGGCACAATCTCGGCTCACTGCAACCTCCGCCTCCCAGGTTCAAGTGATTCTCCTGCCTCATCCTCCCAAGTAGCTGGGATTACAAGTGCATGCCACCATGCCTGGCTAATTTTTGTATTTTTAATGGAGACAGGATTTTGCCATGTTGGCCAGGCTGGTCTTGAACTGCTGACCTCACGTGATCCGCCTGCCTCAGTCTCCCAAAGTGCTGGGATTACAGGTGTGAGCCACCACCCATGTAAAATTATTTTTCCCCTTGCAAATATTCTATTTCTCATATTTTTGCCCACGAATTTTAGCATCCATTGATGATACTTGCCTTTTGTGATTATTACTATGCATGGAGTATGCCAAGTGGTGATTTTCTGTTTCATTGTTCTTTCTACATTTGATCCTTAGAATTCTCTGTAGAGAAAAGCTCTCCTTTCTCTTCCACTTATTTATTTATTATTTATAACATAGTATAATTTTAAGTATAAAGTATTCCATTATATAGAGATAGATATTATATCATAATTCATTTAAATAAATCTTCATTAATGGGCATTCAGATTATTTCTAATTGTTCAGTACTCTGAGCACTGTAAGGAACATACCTTTTTGGACACTTGTCAAGTTATTTCTCTAGGATAAACTGCCCTAAGAAGTACCATATCTGGGTCAGAAGGCACACACTTAAAAAGCACCTATTGCCCTACTGAAAAGTTAATACAAATGTCACTCAAATGAGCAGCATATGAGAGTGACTGCCCATTTCCTCACACTATGGCAACATTTCTCACCAGCTTCTAATTTGTTATCTTATTGTGCTTTGGAATGGGGAAGATTATGCATAAATGAGACGTTTTTGAGAGTGGGTGAGAGTTACAAAGAACTAGAAGGAAGCAGATAGTTTAACATAAAACTGTCTTATAATGAGTGCTGCCCACAATGCAAAAGGATGCTGTCCATGAAAGAGAGTTTCCCATCATCAGAAATGTTCAAGACTTAAAGCCACTTGCTGGAGATGAGGTAAAGGGGGTTAGATAAACTCAGTGAGGCCCTTTTTGGTTCTGGGGGTATCTAACAATTTGGTCTATAGCTGCCTGCTTAGTCTGAGTGAACTTGTATGTCTTATTTTTCAGTGGTTGAAGGCCTTTCACTGTTGGACTTGGGAGTATCTCCATATTCTGGAGCAGTATTTCATGAAGTAAGTGTTCTTATTTTCTTTTCTGGGTACCGAGAGTAGTTTACAGTCACAGATACCAAAGCCTAACCTCTGTTTTGTACAAACATTTAAAAAGATGTATTCTTGACAATCGTATTTAGAAACAGCCTGTTTTTAGATGTTCTCTGCATAAGAAACAGGTTTTGCAATTGGAATGGAAATGATCCAGATTAAGATTGTAACTGCAGATGAGGCTTCTGTAGAAGTTACCATTTGTAATGGCAAATAAGTTGCAAACAGTCCTTAGTCCACAAATAGGTTGTATGCTAATTAGCATGTAATTTGTTGTTTGGAATATGGTTTCCCATGAAAACTATGGCAGTAATGTTGTTTTCTTTTGTTTTTTTTTTTTTGAGATGGAGTCTCACTTTGTCTCCCAGGCTGGAGTGCAGTGGTGCGATCTCGGCTCGCTGCAAGCTCTGCCTCCTGGGTTCATGCCATTCTCCTACCTCAGCCTCCCAAGTAGCTGAGACTACAGGCACCCACCACCATGCCCAGCTAATTTTTTTTGTATTTTTAATAGAGACGGGGTTTCACCGTGTTAGCCAGGATGGTCTCGATCTGCTGACCTTGTGATCCGCCTTCCTTGGCCTCCCAAAGTGCTGGGATTACAAGCGTGAGCCACCGTGCCTGGCAGTAATGTTGTTTTGTTAGAAAGCTCACAAAAGCTTACTTAACCCATAAAATTAGCTTTTTTTTTTTTTTTTGACAGGGTCTTACTCTGTCACCCAGGCTAGAGTGCAGTGACGATCACGGTTCACTGCAGTCTCGACCTCCTGGGCTCAAGCGATCCTCCTACTTGAGCCTCCTGAGTAGCAGGGACCACAAGTGTGCACCACCATGCTAATTTTAAATAAAATTAGCTCTTAAGAATAGTAAAAACAGGCCAGATGCAGTGGCTTACACCTGTAATCCCAGCACTTTGGGAGGCCGAAACAGGCAGATCACGAGGTCAGGAGTTCAAGACCAGCCTGGCCAATGTAAAACCCGGTTCTACTAAACATACAAAAACCAGCTGGGCGTTGTGGCAGGTGCCTGTAATCCCAGCTATTTGGGAGGCTGAGGCAGAATTGTTTGAAGCTGGGAGGCAGAGTTTGCAGTGAGCCAAGACTGCACCATTGCACTCCGGCCTGGGCCACAGGGTGAGACTCCATCTCAAAAAAAAAAAAAAAAGAAAAAGGAATAGTAAAAACACTCTTAATTAGGTCCAGATTATCTCTTGTTTACAGCAACAGCTTCCTGACAGGTCTTTCTGCATTCAGTCTTGCTCATTTACTCTATTCTGTAGCCAGAGCCATCTTTCTAAAATGTGAATCTGTTTTTGTCACTCTTGCTTGGCACCTTTGAATGTTCACCATTGACCTCAGGATAAAAGGGCGTAGAGGCATACCCTTGCCATTCTTTTTTTTTTTTTTTTTTTTTTTTTTTTTTTTTTTGAGATTGAGTCTCACTCTGTCGCTCAGGCTGGAGGGCAGTGGCGCGATCTCCGCTCACTGCAAGCTCTGCCTCCCAGGTTCACCCCATTCTCCTGCCTCAGCCTCCCGAGTAGCTGGGACCACAGGTGCCCGCGACCATGCCCGGCTAATTTTTTTTGTAGTTTTAGTAGAGACGGGGTTTCACCGTGTTAGCCAGAATGGTCTCAATCTCCTGACATCGTGATCCACCTGCATTGGCCTCCCAAGGTGCTGGGATTACAGGTGTGAGCCACCGCGCCTGGCTGCCCTTTCCATTCTTATTGGCCATATCATTTTAAAGAAGTTTTCTAATTTGACAGTGTACCTTCTAATTGTTTTTTAAAGACAGGGTCTTGCTCTGTCACCCAGGCTGGAATGTAGTGGCATGATCACGGCTCACTACAGCCTCAACCTCCTGGACTTAAGCAATCCTCTCACCTCAGCCTCCTGAGTAGCTGGGACTACAGATGTGCACCACCACAGCTGGCTAATTTTTAAAAATTTCTTTGTAGAGATGGGGTCTTGCTATGTTGCCCAGGCTGGTCTTGAACTCCTGCACTCAAGTCATCCTCCTGTCTTGGCCTCCGAAAGTGTTGGGATTACAGGCATGAGCCACTGTGCTTGGTCTTAATTTTTTTTTTCTTTGAGACAGAGTCTCGTTCTGTCACCCAGGCTGGAGTGCAATGGCGCAATCTCGGCTCACTGCAACCTCCACCTCCCAGGTTCAAGCGACTCCTCTGCCTCAGCCTCCCGAGCAGCTGGGACCACAGGCACGCACCACCATGCCCAGCTAATTTTTGTATTTTTAGTAGAGACGGAGTTTCACCATATTGGCCAGGCTGGTCTCGAACTCCTGACCTTGTGATCTGCCTGCCTTGGCCTCCCAAAGTGCTGGGATTACAGGCGTGAGCCACCGCGCCCAGCTGGCCTTAATTTTTATAGTTATCTCTCTCATATGTACTTTGAGAACATTTTTTTTTGTTTGTTTGTTTTTTGTTTCTTGGCTCTTCTATCTAATCTTTCAAAAGCATTCAACTTGGTCCTCATAGAAATAGCAACTGTCTTTTGCATTTCAATTTTTATCTCTGTGTTAATATCTAATCAAACTGCAATAACAAGAACTGGCAGAAACAGGTTAGGAACAACTTAAGAGACTTTTTAAAAAAAAAATTTTTTTTTTTTTGAGACAGAGTTTTACCCTTTTGCCTAGGTGGAGTGAAGTGGCTCCATCTCGGCTCATTGCAACCTCTGCAACCCCCCACCCCCCTACCCCACCCTGGATTCAAGTGATTCTCCTACCTCAGCATCCCAAGTAGCTGGAGTTATAGGCGTGTGCCACCATGCCCGGCTAATTTTTGTATTTTTAGTAGAGACAGGGTTTTGCCACCTTGGCCAGGTTGCTCTTGAACTCTTGACCTCAGGTGATCCACCTGCCTTGACCTCCCAAAGTGCTAGGATTACAGGCTTGAGCCACTGTGCCCGGCCAAGAGACTCTTAATAAGCACACAGGGCCAGGCGGCCGGGAGGCCGAGGCGGGCGGATCACAAGGTCGGGAGTTCAAGACCAGCCTGGCCAATATGGTAAAACCCCGTTTCTACTAAAAATACAAAAAATTAGCCAGGCGTGGTGGCGGGCGCCTGTAGTCCCAGCTATTCAGGAAGCTGAGGCAGGAGAATGGTGTGAACCTGGGAGGTGGAGCTTACAGTGAGCCGAGATCGCGCCACTGCACTCCAGACTGGGCGACAGAGCGAGACTCCATCTCAAAAAAAAAAAAAAAAAAAAAAAAGAAAGCTGTCTCTCATCACCTTAGTCTTCCAAAGAATCTTATGCTTATCCTTTTCCTGGCTCATGTCATACTCTTGAAATTGCCTCTGTGTTTATTCTACTCATTATGATATATTGTCTTCATAACAGGTGCTGTCCCCTTCTTATCACTTATTCCTAGTGCCTACCTCTATCAGCATATGCATTACAATCCTTCCCTCCCTTCTCTCTTTCTTTTAGTAAAGATTTGTTAAATATTCACTAAGTGCCAGCTACTCTGCTAGGTATTAGGGATACAAAACAAGACACAGTCCCTGGTTTCATGGTGCTTATACTTCTGAGAGAAACAGACAATAAGTTAGTAAAAAAAGAAACAAATTTCAGAGCCAAGGGTATCACCAGGGATAAAATACATTTCATAGTGATAAAAAAAGATAGCGATCACAAATGTTTATGTACCAAATTACAGAGCTTCAAAATATATGAAGTAAAGACTGATAGAACTACAAGGAGAAATAGATCCACAATTACAGAGATTTCAATATACCTTTCTCAATGACTGGTAGTACAAGCAGACAGAAAATCAGCAAGTATATAAAAGACTTGAATAACAACCAACTTGGGCTGGACGTGGTGGCTCATGCCTGTAATCTTAGCACTTTGGGAGGCCAAGACGGGTGGATCACTTGAGGTCAGGAGTTTGAGACCAGCCTGACCAACATGATGAAACCCTGTCTCTGCTAAAAATACAAAAATTAGCTGGGTGTGGTGGTGTGCACCTGTAATCACAGCTACTTGGGAGGCTGAGGCAGGAGAATCGCTTGAACCTGGGAGGCGGAGGTTGCAGTGACCCGAGATAGTGCCACTGCGTTCCAGCCTGGGCAGCAAAGCTAGACTCCATCTCAAAAAAAAAAAAAACAAAAACCCAACTTGACCTCGTTGTCATTTATAGAACACTCCATCCAACAACAGCAAAACACATAATTCTTTCAAATGTACATGGAATATTTGCAAGATAGACCACATTCTGGTCTATAAAACAAGGTTCAATAAATTTAAAAGAATTCAAGTTAGACAAAATATATTCTGTGACCACAGTTGAAACAACTGAATTAAATAAGAAATAAAAGAAAGATATCTAGAGAATCCCCAAATATTTAGAAACCCAGTAACATATTCTTTTTTTTTTTTTTTGAGACGGAATCTTGCTCTGTTGCCCAGGCTGGAGTGCAGTGGCGCAATCTCGGCTCACTGCAAGCTCCACCTACTGGGTTCACGCCATTCTCCTGCCTCAGCCTCCCGTGTAGCTGGGACTACAGGCACCCGCCACCGCACCCGGCTAATTTTTTGTAGTTTTAGTAGAGACGGGGTTTCACCATGTTAGCCAGGATGGTCTCGATCTCCTGACCTCATGATCCGCCCATCTCGGCCTCCCAAAGTGCTGGGATTATAGGCGTGAGCCACTGCGCCCGGCCCCCCAGTAACATATTCTTTTGTTTTGTTTTGTTTTGTTTTTTGAGACGGAATCTTGCTCTGTTGCCCAGGCTGGAGTGCAGTGGCCGGATCTCGGCTCACTGCAAGCTCTGCCTTCCGGGTTTATGCCATTCTCCTGCCTCAGCCTCCCGAGTAGGTGGGACTACAGGTGCCCGCCACCACGCCTGGCTAGTTTTTTGTATTTTTTAGTAGAGACAGGGTTTCACCGTGTTAGCCAGGATGGTCTCAATCTCCTGACCTCGTAATCCACCTGTCTCGGCCTCCCAAAGTGCTGGGATTACAGGCTTGAGCCACCGAGCCTGGCAACATATTCTTAATTAACCCATGGATCAAAGAAGAAATCAGAAAGGAAATTAGAAAGTATTTTGAAATGAATGAAAATGAAACACAACCCATCAAAATATGTGGGATGTCACTAAGTGGTTCTTAGGGAGAGATTTATAGCACCAAATGCTTATATTAGAAAAGAAGACCTCAAGTCAATGACCACAGCTTCTACCTTAAGAAACTAGGAAAAGATAAAATTATATTCAAAGTAAGCAGATTAAAAGAAATAGTAAAGATCTGAGTAGAAACAAAGGGTAGAAAACAAAACTAATAGTGAAAATCACTGAAACAAAGATGGTTCCTTGGGATGAGCATTAAAATTAATAAACTTGGGAATGATGGATATGTTCACTTTCTTGATTGTAATGGTTTTATGAATGTACACATAGGTCAAAATTTGTCAAATTGAGGCCAGGCACGGTGGCTCATGTCTGTAATCCTAGCACTTTGGGAGGACAAGGTGGGAGGATTGCTTGAGCCTAGGAGTTTAAGACAAGCCTGGGCAACATAGTGAGACTCTGTCTCTTCCCCCAGGAAAAAAAAAAAAAAAAAAAAATAGCTGGTTGTGGTGGCATGTGCCTGTCGTTCTAGTTACTCAGGTCGCTGAGGTAGGAGGATCGCTTGATACTGGAAGGTCTAAGCTGCAGTGAGCCATGATTATACCTCTGCACCCCAGCCTGGGAAACAGAGTAAAACCATGACTCAAAACACAAAAATAAAAACAAACCAAATCTGTGGGACTACAGATGCATGCTACCACTCCCAGCTAATTTTTTTTTTTTTTTTCATAGAGATGGGGGTCTCACTTTGTTGCCCAGGATGGTCTCAACCTCCTGGCCTCAAGTGATCCTCCCACCTCGGCCTCCTAAAGTGTTGTGATTGCAGGTGTGATCCACCGGAGCTGTCTGGAACCTGGATTTAAATGCGAATCTGACACCAGAGTCTTTGTTCTTTCTACCATGCTAACTTGTTCTCACTAAAAAGCCTGTCAGTAACCTCTATAATGTTATCAGACACATTTGTGCATATGGTTTAGTGTTGGGAAGAGGTGCTCCTGAGTCATCAGCATGGGCTCACTAAAACCAAGTCATACACTTCCCTTCTGGTTCTGGTGGATTGGTGAATGGGTTTGCAGTAGCAGACCAACCTACCTTCCAAGAACAACTAGAAAAGCAGGATGACTATGAAAAAAAGAAAAAAACCACATCTGCTGGAAGGCATTGGAAAGTACCAAGATAGCCAGGACTCCAGGGACTAAGATCCCAAAGGGGAAAGTACAAAAAGTAATACGAACAGTCTGAGCTGCTTTGTCCTTGAAGCATTTACCAATTTGTAAGTGACACAGGCAGAGAAGCAGAACAGAAATTGACTGGCTAGAGACCAAGAAGTTCAGCAGAGCTATTGGCAGTCTCAGGGTGCTGGGGAAATAAAAATTTGAGTGCAGGACCAGCCAAAATGGCAAGGCTTTGGTAAAGGGCTTGCCTTTAGGCTGGAACTTCTGAAGGACTACACTCTAGGAGTAAGGGTAGACCAATATAGACTAGTTTTACGAAGACTAAATCCAGCTTCAAATTAGCTCAATCCCTAAAGTGAAACAACTATATTGTAATTACCAGCTTAAAGAAATATTTTCCAGAATAAAATACCCTCATCTGAGCTGCTGTAGTTTTTCATACACAATATCTGTCATTCAATAAAACATTACTAATCATTGACTGGGCATGGTGGCTCACACCTGTAATCCCAGTACTTTGGGAGGCCGAGGCTGGTGGATCACCTGAGGTCAGGAGTTCAAGACCAACCAGAGCAACGTAGTGAAACCCTGTCTCTACTAAAAGTACAAAAATTAGGCATGGTGGTGCATGCCTGTAATCCCAGCTACTTGGGAGGCTGAGGCAGGAGAATCACTTGAACCTGGGAGACAGGTTGCGGTGAGCTGAGTTCACGCCACTGCACTCCAGACTGGATGACAGAATGACTCCTTCTCAAAAAAAAAAAAGGAAAAACATTACCAAGCATAATAAGAGACAGAAAAAAAATAGACAATAAAAACAGATTTACAGGTGATTTAGATATTGAAGTTATCAAACTACTTGGACTTTAAAATAGCTGTGATCAGCCAGATGCAGTGGCTCACGCCTGTAATACCAGCACTTTGGGAGGCCAAGGTGGGCAGATAACTTAAGGCCAGGAGTTCAAAACCAGTCTAGCCAACATGGTAAAACTCTGTTTCTACTAAAAATACAAAAATTAGTCAGACATGGTGGCATACGCCTGTAATCCTAGCTACTCAGGAGGCTGACGTGGGAGAATCACTTGAACCTGGGCGCTTGAACCTGGGAGGCGGAAGTTGCAGTGAGCCGAGATCGCGCCACTGCATTCCAACCTGGGTGACAGAGCAAGATTCTGTCTCAAAAAAAAAAAAAAAAAAAAAGAATGTATAGATGAATTTAGCAGCAGATTACACAAAGCTAAAGAGAGGATTAGTAATATGGAAGATAAAGTCTGTTGAAAATGCCTAGATTGAAGCTTGAAGAGAAAAGGATAGAAAACAGAAGAAAAAAAAAAAGTAAGAGATCTGAAACTCAGTAAAACAGCCCAACTTATACATCAGTGGAGTTCTAGAATGGGAGAAGAGACGGAATGGAGCAGAATCAGTATTTGAGGAGATTATGGGTGAAATTTTGTTCAAAATTTACTAAGATTTTTATTCAGAAAACTCTACAAAACCAAGTAGGAGGAAGTCGAAGAAAACCATAGGTAATTTTGAACATAAGTTCAAAATAAAAACGCTTAGGCCGGGCACGGTGGCTCATGCCTGTAATCGTAGCACTTTGGGAGGCCAATCCAGGCAGATCACGAGGTCAGGAGTTTGAGACCATCCTGGCTAAGACAGTGAAACCCCATCTCTACTAAAAATACAAAAAATTAGCTGGGCGTGGTGGCACGTGCCTGTAGTCCCAGCTACTCGGGAGGCTGAGAAAGGAGAATGGCGTGAACCTGGGAGGTGGAGGTTGCAGTGAGCTGAGATCGTGCCACTGCACTCCAGCCTGGGGATAGAGTGAAACTCCGTCTCTAAATCAATCAATCAATCAATCAATCAGTCAATCAGTCACATCTTAGGTCAGGTGCAGTGGCTCATGCCTATAATCCTAAAACTTTGGGAGGCAAGGCGGATTGCTTGAGCCCAGGAGTTCAAGACCAGCTTGGGCAATGTGGCGAAACTCTGTCTCTACAAAAAATACAAAAATTATGTGGGTGTGGTGGCGCACATCTGTAGTCTCACCTACTCAGGAGGGTAAGGTAGGGGGGTCACCTGAGTCTGGGAGGTCAAGGCTTCAGTGAGTCATGATCATGCCACTGCACTCCTGCCTGGCCAACAGAGTGAGACTTTGTCTCAGAAAAAAAAAAAAAAAACCCAAAAACAAACACAAAAAATTTTTCATATAAGGACACAGAAAGGTGGAAAGTAAAATGACAGAAAAAAACTGTATTATGCCAACAGCCCAAAGAGGCTGATGTAACTATACTATCAGATCAAGAATATTTTAAGACAAGAAACCTTACTAGAGATGAAGAGGATTATTTTATAATGATAAAAAGATCACTGCACCCAGAAGATATAGTAATTCTACATAGAACTGCATCTAAGAGACAGGGTCAGGCCGGGCACGGTGGCTCAAGCCTGTAATCCCAGCACTTTGGGAGGCCGAGACGGGCGGATCACGAGGTCAGGAGATCGAGACCATCCTGGCTAACACGGTGAAACCCCGTCTCTACTAAAAAATACAAAAAACTAGCCAGGTGAGGTGGCGGGCACCTGTAGTCCCAGCTACTCGGGAGGCTGAGGCAGGAGAATGGCGTAAACCCGGGAGGCAGAGCTTGCAGTGAGCTGAGATCCAGCCACTGCACTCCAGCCTGGGCGACAGAGCGAGACTCCATCTAAAAAATTTAAAAAATAAAAAAAAAAGAGACAGGGTCTCACTCTGTTGCCCAGGCTGGAATGCAGCGGCACAAACAGGCTCACTGCAGCCTCCACCTCTCTGGGCTCAAGCAATTCTCCCAACTCAGCCTCCCAAGAAGCTTGGATTACAGGTGCATGCTAGCTCAGCCAGCTAATTTTTAAAATATTTTATAGAGGCACGGTTCCACTATGTTGTCCAGGCTGTTCTCAAATGCCTAGGCTTAGGTGATCCTCCCACCTTAGCCCCACAAAGTGCTGAGATTACAGGCATGAGCCACTGTGCCTGACTGGGTGATTTTTAACATCCCTCTTTCAGTCAGTGATAGAACAAACAGACCAAAAAAATTAATAAGGATATAGAAGATTTGAGCAAATCATTAGCAAACTGAACCTACATGTCATATATAGAATTATGCAGCCATAGGTGTTAGTATGCATATTTGAATGTACCTGCAGTACTTATCAAAGTTGACCATATAATGGATCGTTAAGCAAGTCACAACACATTTTAAATGATTGCAATCTTATAGTGTATTTTCTATTACCACAATAGAGTTAAGCCAGAAAGAAATTACAAAAATATAAAAAGAATGGGAGGCCAAGGCAGGTGGATCATGAGGTCAGGAGATCGAGACCAGCCTGGCCAACATAGTGAAACTCCATCTCTACTGAAAATACAAAAAAAATTAGGCCGGGCGCAGTGGCTCACACCTGTAATCCCAGCACTTTGGGAGGCTGAGGCAGGTCAGGAGTTTGAGACCAGCCTGGCCAAGATGGTGAAACCCCGTCTCTACTAAAAATACAAAAATTAGCCAGGTGCGGTGGCACGCGGCTGCAATCCCAGCTACTTGGGAGGCTGGGGCAGGAGAATCACTTGAACCTGGGAGGTGGAGGTTGCAGTGAGCCGAGATTATGCCACTGCCCTCTAGCCTGGGCAATGGAGCAAGACTCCATCTCAAACAAACAAACAAACAAAAATGGCCGGGCACGATGGCTCACACCTGTAATCTCAGCACTATGGGAGGCTGAGGTGGGTGGATCCCCTGAGATCGGGAGTTCGAGACTAGCCTGACCAACATGGAGAAACCCTGTCTCTACTAAAAATACAAAATTTGCCAGGCGTGGTGGCTGAGGCAGGAGAATTGCTTGAACCCAGGAGGTGGAGGTTGCGGTGAGCTGAGATCGTGCCATTGCACTCCAACCTGAGCAACAACAGTAAAACCCCATCTCAAAATAAATATATAAATAATTTAAAAAATTAGCCAGGCGTGGTGACTGGCACCTGTAATCCTAGCTACTGGGGAGGCTGAGGCAGGAGAATCATTTGAACCGTGGAGGCAGAGGTTGCAACAAGCGAGATCATGCCACTGTACACCAGCCCTGGCAACAGTGCGAGACTCTGTCTCAAAAAAAAAAAAAGAAAAAAGAAAACTCCTAAGTATTTGGAAATTGAGCATGGTACATTTTAAAGTAGTCTCAAAGAAGAAATGTTACTGGCAATTAGAATATATTTTCAATTGAATGATATTGAAGAAAATGGCTGGGCGCAGTTGCTCCCACCTGTAATGCCAGCAGTTTGGGAGTCTGAGGCAGGTGGATCACTTGGGGTTAGGAGTTCCAGACCAGCCTGACCAACATGGTGAAACCCCGTCTCTACTAAAAATCCAAAAATTAGCTGGGCATGGTGGCAGGCGTCTGTAAGCCCAGCTACTTGGGAGGCTGAGGCAGGAGAATCACTTGAACCCAGGAGGCAGAGGTTGCAGTGAGCCAAGATCATGTCATTGCACTCCAGCCTGGGTGACAGAACAAGACTCCATCTCAAAAAAACCCAACATCAAAACTCGTGTGATGCAACTAAATCCGTACTCGTAGGAAAATGTATTGCCTTAAACAATAAAAAATGAAATACTATGAACAATTTTTTCAGTAAGCTTGAAAATTTAGATGAAATGGACAAATTCCTAGAAAAACACAACTTACCTAAATTGACAAAGAAAAAACAGCAGATCTGAATGTTTTATCTGTGAAATAAATTGAATCTATAATTTAAAGTCTTCTCTCAAAATCCAGGCAGAGATGGCTTCACAGTGAGTGCACTTTCCCAAATCTTTGAGGAAGAAATAACATTAGTCTTTTCTGAATTGTTCTCAAGAAAATAAATAAAAAATATTATACAAACTTATCAGAGAACAGAAGAAGCTCATTTTGTGAGTGAAATGAAGTCAGCAATCTTGTTCTGTTGTAGAATTCCCCTTGGCTATTATATATGTCTTAGAACTACAATTCACCTCTTACCTTTAGTATGTTGACTTTTTTTTTTTGAGACGGAGTCTTGCTCTGTCGCCCAGGCTGGAGGGCAGTGGCGCGACACCGGCTCACTGCAAGCTCTGCCTCCCGGATTCAGGCCATTCTCCTGCCTCAGCCTCCTGAGTAGCTGGGACTACAGGCACCCGCCACCATGCCTGGCTAATTTTTTTGTATTTTTAGTAGAGACGGGATTTCACCATGTTAGTTTCCATCTCCTGACTTCGTGATCTGCCCGCTTCGGCCTCCCAAAGTGCTGGGATTACAGGTGTGAGCCACCACGCCCGGCCAGTGCGTTGACTATTCTTTAATGGATATTTAACACATCAGACTTTATTTCCTTTACTCAATTCAACAGATAGTCCCAGCAGCACAAAATGGTCCAGTGATACGAAATTATTCTCCACCATATGCACACTGGCCAGCTGGCATAGAACAGTATTCCAGGAAGGAGAATACTGGCGTAATAGTTTGCTGACATAATAGTTTTCTCCCCACTCCCTACTCTGGAAACTGGTAATAGTAAGGTTTAACTTATTTTTTTTACATGTCTGTTTTTTTTTCTGCAGACTCCATTGATAATATACCTCTTTCATTTCCTAATTGACTATGCTGAATTGGTGTTTATGGTAAGTAACCTTCCATATAAAATTGGTATGTATATATTTTTAAATTTTATGGTTTATTGTCTCTCTCTCTCTCTCTCTCTTTTTTTTTCTTTTCTGAGATGCGGTCTCACTGTGTTGCCCAGGCTGGTCTTAAACTCCTGGACTTAAGTGGTCCTCCCATTTCAGCCTCTTCAGCTGCTGGGAACTCCTGGACTTAAGTGGTCCTCCCATTTCAGCCTCTTCAGCTGCTGGGACTATGGGCACATGCCACAGTGCCCAGCTTGTCATCTTTTTTTTTTTTAAGAAAAAAAAAATCTATCTTAGGAACACAGGAGTTTCTCAGAAAATAAAAGCAAAAATTTATGTCTTTACTTTGAATTCATGGAACTGTGGCAGTATTATGGAAGTGTGAGGAATAGTTTCTGATGTGTAACCAGTTCCAAATACTTACTCTTTTTAGAATTTGGTTTCTGGGCTATATATAGTCTTGCATTTTCTAGCTCCAAGATTCTGTGATCGGCTTTAATTGTGATGCCAGTGTGGAGGGCATTCTGAATTTCCTAAGCATTTTGCCAAGAGATTCTGTGAGTCATTATGGAAGAAGAGGACACAGGCTTGAGGCTTTCAGGGGCGAGAAGCTTCAGAATTGAGATGACAGGTCTATGTTTTGAGAGCATAGCAATTTGAAACTGTTGTCTGGCATTGAAAATTTGAGTCAAGAAATACCCAGGAAGCCCACTGAGGTCTTCCTTAGTAATTATAACGAATGCTATTTATTGAGGACCCATTGTGTATGCTAGGCACTTGACATACATCAGGCCTGCAAAGCAGTGGGTATTATTTCCATTTTACAAAAAGCGTAAGTAACTTGCAATTCTAGAGCAGATGTGGGCCACTAAACTGAAGTGAACCTAGATGGGTCCTGATCCTCAGGGATTTCTAGTTCACTCTCCCTGAATGGGCCTTATCTTTGGGTAGTCAAAGTGAGGGTTGAAGTTCTGCCTGATTGTAAGAGTCCAGTACTGGGTAGTCCATCACTATCTCAAAACTCCAAGCCCTGGTAGCACTCTAGTACTCTTACACTTACTAACTGTGTTCTGTTTCCTATTATTTGTCTTTCTTTTGACAGATAACTGATGCACTCACTGCCATTGCCCTGTATTTTGCAATCCAGGACTTCAATAAAGTTGTGGTAAGTAGTTTGTGGGTGGGACAACGCTGGTGGAATTTGGTAACCTTCTGGTCTTTGTTATTACAAAGAATCAAAGATCTTATACTTAAGGATCTGGCTGCTTTAAAGTGCTAGGAAGTGATGGTGAGAATTCTGGCCTGTTGAGCCAACCGTGGAATGATCAACCCCAAACCCACAAGACAGCTTTACTAACAGATAAAGAAGGGTCAGCTTCATCTAATCTATGTAGCTTATTTATTTATTTATTTATTTTTTTGAGACAGAGTCTCGCTGTGTCACCCAGGCTGGAGTGCAGTGGCGCGATCTCAGCTCACTGCAAGCTCCGCCTCCCGGGTTCACACCATTCTGCCATTCTCCTGCCTCAGCCTCCCGAGTAGCTGGGACTACAGGCGCCCGCCACCTCGCCTGGCTAGTTTTTTGTATTTTTAGTAGAGACGGGGTTTCACCATCTTAGCCAGGATGGTCTCGATCTCCTGACCTCGTGATCCACCCGCCTCGGCCTCCCAAAGTGCTGGGATTACAGGCTTGAGCCACCGCGCCCGGCCATCTATGTAGCTTATTAATAACTATTAATATCCACATACCTGTGCAAGTTCAGACTTCTGGAGTAGCACTGAACAACAGTTATATTATCTGTCATTAATGAGGACCCTTAAAAATCTTCCAGTCCTTTCACCAGTCTTTTTTTTTTTTTTTTCTTGCAAAGGAAGAGAAATATAGCTTTTAAGTCACTGTTACGCCTATCTGAGGTAAAATTGGATTCTCAGTGTCATTTCTGTCTCCCTGCAGAAAGTAATCTTAATTGGAAAATTTAGCATGTATTAAATGCCTGAGATAAACTTCAGTCTTAATCCATATGTAATAGCCAAGGGGAATTGCATAGTGGGACCATTCTTCTTTTCCTGGGATCTGAGAAAGTTAACAGATTAATCTTCTGTACCACCCATGTAGTTTTATGGCTACAATACTCCTTGATTGGCTGGGAGCCACTGAGAGAGATTTAGGCTGGGGTGAAATAAGGCTGCATCTCATTGGCATTGAATGTCTGTGGTTCATTTTAGCTTTTGTTACTAATAAAACCAGAAATAGCAGTCTTCTTTTCTGTGTCACTGGTCATCAGTGACAGTTGAAGCTGGTGAATTCTAGAATTTTAGACCTCAGAGAGATTTTTAAAAATATCTAGACTGAGGGTTCTTAACTTGGGGTTCATTTATAGCCTTAATGGGCCTATGAAACCATGGAAATGGTATGAAGAATTATATGTGTATGTGCGTATGTCATTGTTACTGAGAGTTCATAACTGTTATTAGTGTGCAGTCTTTGATTCTTCCTGTAAAATTAAGAACTATATTTTAGAGACTTAGTATCACCAAGACCAGGGAGTACATATCTTTTGTTTTGTTTTGTTTTGTTTTTTTTGGAGATGGAGTCTCGCTCTGTGGCTCAGGCTGGAGTGCAGTGGCCGGATCTCAGCTCACTGCAAGCTCCGCCTCCCGGGTTCACGCCATTCTCCTGCCTCAGCCTCCCGAGTAGCTAGGACTACAGGTGCTCGCCACCTCGCCCGGCTAGTTTTTTGTATTTTTTAGTAGAGACAGGGTTTCACCGTGTTAGCCAGGATGGTCTCGATCTCCTGACCTTGTGATCCACCCATCTCGGCCTCCCAAAGTGCTGGGATTACAGGCTTGAGCCACCGTGCCCGGCCGGGAGTACATATCTTAAACTAATGGAGCATATCTTGAAAACTTTAGGGGCTGAGATGAAATGCTTTAATAGGATTCTCTTGAGGGCCATAGATGAAATAATTGGGCATGGGATTCATAAGCTGAGGAATTCAGAGATAAATTAGCAGTGACTTTCTTCTTCTCTGAGATAGGTTGGGTAGGTAGACAGTCTCTACCAATAATACAAAGATTAGCTGAATGTGATGGCGTGCACCTGTAATCCCAGCTACTTGGGAGGCTGAGGCATGAGAATCATTTGAACCAGGGAGGTGGAGATTGCAGTGAGCCAGGATCCCGCCGCTGTCTGTATCTCAAAAAAAATAAAAATAAAAAAAAAAGAGTAGGGAAAAAATAAACCGGTGTGTGTGCATATATATATATGTGAGATATGTATGTGTGTGTGCACGTATATATATGTGAGAGATATATATGTGTGTGTATGATATAGATACGAATATCTGAAGGAGGATTTGTAGCTTTCATCTAAGATCACAATTACCCAGATCTTAATAACCAAAATATAAAACAAAATGTGTTTTAATGGAAGTTGATTAGATGCTAATGCCATATGTATTTTTTTCCCTGCTCAGTTCTCATAAAAAAAACTTCCCACGCTCCCCAATTAAAACAGTTTTTTGCTGAAGACCAGCCTGGGCAACATAGTGGGACCCTGTCTCTACAAAAATTTTTTTTAAAAATTAGCCAGGAGTGGTGGTATGTGCCTGAGGTCCCAGCTACTCTGGAGGCAGAGACAGGAGGATGGCTTGAGCAAGGGAGGTCACAGCTGCAGTGAGCTGTGGTCGTGCCACTGCACTCCCGCCTGAGTGACAGAGTGAAACACTGTCTCAAAACAATTTTTAATGGTAGAGGTGGTTTATGAGGAAGCAATGAAACTAGGTTTCAGTTAATTGCCTAACAAAGTCAGGTTTCAGTGTCAATAGGAGAGATGCCTTTAATTTAGAGCACCAATAATTTTAATTCATTTGTTATTTCTGAGTTTATTTGGAAATATATAGAGATTTTTGGGTTTTTTTCCTTGCATGATTTAAAGAGGGAGAGAGAAAGCCAAATGATCTTGTCAATACCCTGGTTTTTAGTGCACCAAGACATTCTGGTATCACCAAGACTGAAGTAAAATTTGGAGTGTTTTTGTTTTTCCACTTTTAGAGTTCAGACTATTAGAACATTAGGTTTCTTCATCAGAATAGGAGTTTTATGTGTTCTGTGTCAAAAATTAACTCATTCTAAATGGCAGATTTTGATGATACTAACATACTACTGTTGATTTAGATTGGAGAGCAGCATGTCTTCCTCTAAATCTTCTCCCCTTTGTCAGAAGGGTTCATATCACATAGTCTGGGAAGTATTTAAATCTTGGTGGGATTTGAGTCTTTTTATCCTTGGTAATGAAACTGTGTCTACACACAGATGCATCCGGGAGAACTATAGAGCAGAGACGGGACTGCACCCCCACCTCCTCTCCAGCTGTTAGCCTGCGGGCTGAATGCTGATGGTGACCAGTTGGTTATCATGACATTTTACATCTATCTCACTTGACAGAAACAATGTTAGTCTAGTCTGTCCTTTGCTGAGATGATGCTTCTTGTTTGGAACTCAGAATTTGTGTTAAGAGAGCTGCAGGTGGTTTGATAATGGGTGATAAAAACCTGTGTCCCCTTAATATGCTTAGCGGGTTGTAAATTTGGAGGCTAGGCTCCTAAATTTGGAATGTGCTGAGGCTAACAGTTGGAGAGGAGTAGGGGCAGGGATGGAGTGTTTCCTCTCCCCCACCCCACCATAGTTTTGGGGAACACAAATGAAAGTAGATGCAGCTTCAATGATTAGAAAAAGCCCTTTATAGCCGGGCGCTGTGGCTCACGCCTGTAATCCAAACACTTTGGGAGGCTGAGGCGGGCAGATCACAAGGTCAGGAGTTCAAGACCAACCTGACCAACATGGTGAAACCCCATCTCTACTAAAAGTACAAAAATTAGCCGGGTGTGGTGGCAGGTGCCTGTTAATCCCAGCTACTCAGGAGGCTGAGACAGGAAAATCGCTTGAACCTGGGAGGCGGAGGTTGCAGTGAGCTGAGATCCCAACACTGCACTCCAGCCTGGCGACAGAGCAAGACTTGTCTCCCAAGGAAAAAAAAAAAGAAAATGCCCTTTATTTGAAATAGGGGAATTATGTCCTTGTAAAACCTATGTTTCAAGGGACAAGGAAAGGGCTGTATAGAGGAGTGGGTGGAAAGAAAGGAAGACTTCACCCTGGATATTTTTTTAAATTAAAACATTTTAATTTTTTCATATAACATACATATGGAAAAGCATACCATCTGTCTACAAGCTGATTAGTGATCACAAAGGTAAGATATCCAGGTCACTACCCTTCACATCACTTTTAATCTCTCCTGTCATTGTTTTTAATCTTATCATTGTCAAGACTAATGAATGTATCTGGAAATATTGATCTTCAGATTTTAATGTGTACTCTAACTTCATTTTATATTTTATTGAGGGGTGTGCGTGTGTGTGTGTGTGTGCGCGCATGCACACGTGTGTATAATTTTAAAAATTTCCATTGATTTTAGCCACTTTCCTGTCTCTAGCTGGATGCAATAGGGATTTTTAAAAGGGATTTTGTCTACACTTAGGGGAGCTGATATTGGGCCTATGAGGAGAGCCGTAACAGTGCCTGTACTGGTGAAATTGAGGGAGACAAGAAAGCTGAGCATGTGGGGATTGTTGATCTCTGTGCCTTCCCACCTGGAGACTCCTTTCAGATCTTTCTGTTTTAAAGTATTTGAGAAGATTGTGGTTATAAGGAAGTACTTATCTTCCATTGCTGGCACAGTGTCACCTTTGCCCAGGATGTACACATCCCTGGTAGCTGCTTCGTTCTCTCAGTGCAGCCCTGCTGGCTGGCTTCCAGCCTGGGGAATGGGTCTGCATTCCCACCTGTCTCTCTGGTTGCCCCTGGATGAACTCCATTCCTTTCTCACAGCCTTCTTTGTGGATCTCACCCATTCCAGGTGGCCTTGTTTTTGCTGTAGAACTCTCGACCTCTTAGCTAGTGAGGCCTCCTTCCTGCTACCACGGCTGCAGCTGTCCTCACTAAGCACTTGATTGCTGAGCCAGCCCCCTTCTTTGTGATAAAAGCACCTTGGTTTATATTTTGTCCTTTTAATTAAACAACCCCAGCTGTGAATGGCACCATAAATCTTACTGGTAATTCCCACCACTTAACTTGGACTCTGCCAACTGTGAGAAGAACAGAGATGATCAAAGGGAGGTTTTTGAAGTTTGTTTCAGGTTTTTAGATTAAGCCTTTACCTAAACCTATGCAAGAAATCTATTCCTGTGATGACTTCTTGATTTTCTTTTGAACTGAAAGATGGTCTTCTAAAAATATTTTTTGGTTAATTTTTTTTTAAAATTTTGAAAGACCTAAGACATGCAAAAATAAATAAAGCGTAGTATATACTTTTTGAACCTATTTTCAGGCTGAAAAAAATTTACTCCTACAGCTCTCTCTCTCTCTCATACTTTCATCTCCCTATTTCCCCTCCTACCCAGTACCACTGTTCTGAATCTAGTGGTTATCATCCATACACATAGCCTTGACTTTTACTATATATGTTACTAAATAACACATAGTATTATTTTATGTGCTTTTAACTTTGTGTAAATGGCACAATGCAGTATATATTCTAGTGTGATTTGCTTTTTACATCATTAAATTTTTTTATTTTTATTTAAAAAAAAATTTTTTTTTTTATTTGTTTGTTTGTTTGTTTGTTTTGTTTTTGAGAAGGAGTCTCACTTTGTCTCCCAGGCTGGAGTGCGGTGGCACGATCTCGGCTCACTGCAAGCTCCGCCTCCCGGGTTCATGCCATTCTCCTGCCTCAGCCTCCCAGTAGCTGGGACTACAGGCGCCCGCCACCACGCCCGGCTAATTTTTTGTATTTTTAGTAGAGACGGGGTTTCACCGTGTTAGCCAGGATGGTCTCGATCTCCTGACCTCGTGATCCGCCCGCCTCGGCCTCCCAAAGTGTTGGGATTACAGGCGTGAGCCACCTCGCCCAGCCACATCATTAAATTTTTAATCATTCATAGTTAAGCACTAGCTATCTTGGCTCCTCTTAAATACTCTGTTTTCTAATAGATGGCAGCATTGATTTTATATTGTCTAAATGACATTCTTTGATCATTATATCAACAGGGCCACCAGTTTTGGGTTGAGAGGCTTTCTCATCTATATTCTGACCCATGTTTGCTTATAAGGTTGCCTACCTTTTTTTCATTCTGGAACACACCCATGAACTTGTTGGGACCCACCAGGGGAAGGCAAGAGCTTTCCACCCCCATCCCGCTCCCTATTAACTATCCAGCTGCCCACCCACACCCAGCTTTCCTCCTCTTGATCATCATGGCCATTCTACACCTCCTCCGTGGAAGTAAAACATAACCCAAGATACTGTGACATTTGGGATCATTCTACCTTGCTTGAAAATACTTCTTCATGGATGGAACTTTGGAGTCTTTAGGCCACTGATGATAACTCTTCAAATGGCTAAGAACTTTGCTTTGCCAGCAAGTCATTCATTTGGCCATTCAACAGACATTTATTGTTTGTCCACTGTGCCAGGTGTTAGTCATACATGGTAAGCAAATAAACATGGTCCTTGCCCTCATGGAACTCTTAGTGTAGTGAGGGAGACAGACATTAGTCAATCATATAAATAAGTGAAAAAGTTATTAACTGTGAACAATGCTATGAAAAAACATATATAATAGGGGGATTTTACCTGGGTGTGGGGTGGTGAGGGAAAGTGTGCCTTCCTAAGGAAATGATGATTTAACTGAGATCTAAGGACCATGTGGGAGTTAACTAGGGAAAGAGAAGAATAAATTATTCCAGGTCAATGCAAAGGTCTGGGAACAGGAGGGACACAGCATGTTCATGGTGCTGGCACCCAGAAAGGGGAAGGGGAGGGGCAAGTGTGAGACGAGCCTGGGGAGGTAGGGCCAGACCAGGCAGGGCCATGTGGGCCATGGAAAGCACTTTTGTCTTCAGCATAAAAACAATGGGAAGTGAATTGTTTCCTGTGTTTTATCTTTTCCTTTTTTTTTTTTTTCCCTAGTTTAAAAAGCAGAAACTCCTCCTAGAACTGGACCAGTATGCCCCAGATGTGGCTGAACTCATCCGAACCCCTATGGAAATGCGTTACATCCCTCTGAAAGTGGCCCTGTTGTAAGTATTCCCTGACAAAACAAGGCTTAGTGCCAACAAATGCGAGGAAAATCTGATGAGACTTTCCCATGTCGTTTGTTGTATTTTTGGAGATTTGCAATCTTAGTCATCAAGTATTTGCTGTAGTTCTGTTGCACAACTGGGTTCTGTTGTTCTGGCCAGCAAAAGAGACAGAGCCATTCTGTCTCTCTTGGGACAAAGACTCACACAGGGCTGTGTACAATCAAACCCTTCACAAATGCTTTTTGACTCCGTGCTGATCTGGGTTCCAGCCTACTTATAACCAGTGTTTCTAAAGAAAAAGTTTTTCAATTGTGATGTATAGATTGAATAAAAGTTTGGTTTTTATGTGACTGCCATTTCAAGCAGCTCTTATGTTTCACGTACAGTATAGTTCCCCATTTGTAGCTCATAAAACTGAAGTGCCAAACAGATGCATTCCAGCTGGGTGACCCATGTGGAAGGCTGGAACTTATTGAGGCTCTGTGAAAGAATTCTCCAGGGAGTACCCAGTGCTACCGTTAAGTTGTACTCTTTTGGGTTATTCCCATTTATCTTCCTGAGATAGGCAAATGTGAATAATTATTATAATTATTCAATCCACTAACAGTCATTGAATATTAATAATATACCAGTTTCTAGGGATATACAGTAAACAAGACAAACAAGTTTCCTCGTGGAAAAACACGCCCTTAGAACTTCAGAATTAGAAGGGGCCTTGTGAGACTCGTTTACTCAACCTTCTGCCTTGTGTGTGGATTTCCTATTCCCTGTTAGATGTCTACGCAGCTGCTGCTTGAATGTCACCTGCTATTTAGAAATGGCTTTTTTTTCTTCCCACCAAATAGTTTTAGACTATCAGTTCTAATCTATGTATTTCAGAAATCTTGGTGGGATCTACCTTAATAGAACCAGAAATTTAGCAACTTTATGAATCCCTTATGGACTTATATGTGTCCTGGGGGTAGTTTTGTAATAGCAGCAGCTGTTTCTTTAAAGATTAAGTAACAAGCCTGTCTGTAATTGCTGAAAAAAACCACCAGCAATTTCTAGGCCTTTGGCTGTAGGACTGCTAATCTCACAGTCGTGGGAGGTATTGGATTTAAGGTCTTTATTTGTGAATAATAATCATCATCTCTTCCTGAGACACTGGCATGTTTCTTCCTATCTGATAACCAGAATTATGTAACTAGTCTATCTTTTCACTTTGTCTGCCAGGAAACTCAGAGCCGAATTTGAAGCTGATTACTATAGTGCTGTAGAATACCCATTTGGTGGTCCTTCCATTGCCTTTACTGTCTTGTTTTATTTATGTTTTCCTTGCTCTTGATTATTTACTCATTTATTTATTTTGAGATGGAGTCTCGCTCTGTTGCCCAGGCTGGAGTGCAGTGGCACAATCTCGGCTCACTGCAACCTCCACCTCCCGGGTTCAAGCGATTCTCCTGCCTCAGCCTCGTGAGTAGCTGGGATTACAGGTACCCCCCACCACGCCTGGCTGTTTTTTGTACTTTTAGCAGAGATGGGCTTTCACCATGTTGACCAGGCTGGTCTTGAACTCCTGACCTCAAATGATCCACCCACCTCAGCCTCCCAAAGTGCTGGGATTACAGGCGTGAGTTATTGTGCCCAGCCGATTCTTTATTTCTATTTGTACTTTGCTATTATTTTTTATTATCTGTTCTTAGTTTTTTTGAGATGGAGTCTCACTCTGTCATTCAGGCTGGAGTACAGTGGTATAGTCACAGCTCACTGCAGCCTCCACCTCCTGGACTCAAGTGATTATCCAACTTCAGCCTCCCAAGTATCTGGGACTACAGGTGTGGTTTTTATGTATTTTTTTTTTAGTAGAGACAGAGTCTCACCATGTTGGCTAGGCTGGTCTCGAACTTGAGCTCAAGTGGTCCACCCACCTTGGCCTCCCAAAGTTCTGGGATTACAGGTGTGAGCCACCATGCCCAGCCTATTTTTTATTATCTGTTCTCTCTTTTTTTTTTTCTGAGACTGAGTTTCACTCTTGTTGCCCGGGCTGGAGTGTAATGGCTCCATCTCAGTTCACTGCAACCTCTGCCTCCTGGATTCAAGTGATTCTCTTGCCTCAGCCTCCCGAGTAGCTGGGATTACAGGCATGTGCCATCACGCCTGGCTAATTTTGTAGTTTTAGTAGAGACAGGGTTTCTCCATGTTGGTCAGGCTGGTCTCAAACTCCCGACCTCAGGTGCTCTGCCTGTGTTGACCTCCCAAAGTGCTGGGATTACAGGTGTGAGCCACCGCGTCTGGCTTGTTCTCATTTTAGCTGCCTCAAATCCTTTGTGGAAGCAGGATAGAAATAAATACAAACAATTTGCTATGACTAGCTAAGATTTCTGTACTCACAAGTATTTCGAATTCATTCTCTCAGTTCATTCCTTCCCACCTCAGGAAAACACTAGGTGTTTCAGCTTGACTCCTTCCTAGTGAGGGTCTAAATGTCCTTTGAAGTTCTGTGACGCCTGACTTGTTGAGCTCAGTAGATACTTACTCTGTCCTTGGGGTCTGGCTCAGTGGATTCTGCTTAACTGCCAAGAAGGCTGCGTCTAAGCTGCTTCAACTCTTGGATTGGCATGACCTGTGTCAGGGCTTAGGAACCTGACTGAGGAAAATGTACTTTCCTGGTTCTCAGAGGTAAATGGAGCTATTAAGATATGTGGCTCTGTGGGAATTGGTAGAATTTTATCATTTTTTGAAATCTAAAATAGTAAAAACATTTATAGAGCTAGAAAGACCTGATTTTGAATAGATTTATTTTATTAGTTTGTGAGAATTTGGGCAAGTCCTTTTACCACTGAGTCTCAGTTTCCTCATCTGCAAAACTGGAATGATATTGCGAGTTACAGAATCTCTGTGATTAAATACAGCAGTTTTGTATGTACCCCACAGCACAGAATAGGCAGTCTGTGTTCAGTACCTTTTACTTACCAGCCCAACCCCCACCCTATTCTCTTCTACTTGGGGGAACTCATTTCTAAGAAGCTGCCTTCCTTTGCATAAGCTTTTAGTAAATCTCTTGGAACTTGCTGGCTGTAATGGCGAGGGTTCCTTGGTCAGGATTACTAATGCCAAATATGTTTGTTCTTCCCCAGCTATCTCTTAAATCCTTACACGATTTTGTCTTGTGTTGCCAAGTCTACCTGTGCCATCAACAACACCCTCATTGCTTTCTTCATTTTGACTACGATAAAAGGTAAGGCCCTGAAGGGAGAGTACAAAGCTCGATCCCTGATTTATGCAAGACTTTGCAACACTTATGCTGTGGTTTTTTTTGTTTTTGTTTTTGTTTTTTAATGCAACACTTAAAAACATTTTTAAAAATTACACAAGTATTACAAGCTTATTTAGAAAATGTAGACAAGGCAGGAGAAAAAAAATTAAAACATCTTAAAAACTTAACTGCTCAGAGAGTCACTGTTAACATAGTTTTAAAAAAAAGTTCTAGGCCAGGTGTGGTGGCTCCTACCTGTAATCTCAGCACTTTGGGAAGCTGAGGCAGGAAGATCACTTGTGCCCAGCCTGGGGAGCATAGCAAGACTTTGTCTCTGCAAAACATAACAAATTAGCCTGGCACAGTGGCATGTACCTGTAGTCCCAACTACTCAAGAGGCTGAGGCAGGAGGATTGCTTGAGCTTTCATGTTTGAGGCTGCAGTGAGCTGTGATCATGCCACTACACTCCAGCCTCGTTGACAGGGTGAGACCTTATCTCTTAAAAAAAATCTAAAAAGGTTCTAAAAGGCTTATAATTAGAATAGCAGCCTTCCTCTTTCTTCCTAACCCTAGTTCAGCTTCTTTGAAGCAACTGCTTTCTGGCTTTTGCTAGTATTCCATATTTCTAAATAAGACCTTATATTGTATTTCCTGAATTACAAATTTTAGACATTATTTATTGCACTCCCATCATGGACAGTGATAAAGATTTAGCTCTTTGGGGCCAAGTACGGTGGCTCACGCCTGTAATCCCAGCACTTGGAGGCCAAGGCAGGCGGATTGCCTGAGGTCGCGAGTGCGTTACCAGTCTGACCAACATGGTGAAACCCCGTCTCTACTAAAAATACAAAAAAAATTAGATGGGCCTGGTGGTGTGTGCCTGTAATCCCAGCTACTCAGGAGGCCGAGGCAGGAGAATTGTATGAGCCAGGCAGGTGGAGGGTGCAGTGAGCCGAGATCATGCCATTGCATTCCAGCCTGGGTGACAGAGCGAGACTCCATCAGAAAAAAAAAAAAAAAAAAAAAAAAATTAGCTCTTTGGTACCAATATCCCCTTTTATCCTTTGCCTGATTTTGCTATAGTAGTTACACCATAGTTTCTTGTTTGTTTATTTTGTCTTGTTTTGTTTTTGAGACAGGGTCTCACTGTCACTCAGGCTGGAGTGCAGTGGCACAGTCATGGCTCACAGAAGCCTTGACCTCCCCAGCTCGGGTGATCCTCCCACTTCAGCCTCCTGAGTAGCTAGGACTACAAGCGCCCGCCATCATGCCTGGCTAATTTTTGTATTTTTTGTAGAGATGGGGTTTTGCCATGTTGCCCAGGCTGCTGTCGAACTCCTGGACTTAAGCGATCCACCCTCCTTGGCCTCCTGAAGTGTCAGGATTACAGGCATGAACCACCGCACCTGGTCGACATCATAGTTTTTATTGAATCAATATCATCACCTATATTTTATGACACTGTATGTGTTATTCCACTGCTGGGCATAGTAGTAACTATGACTACTTTTTTCTTCCATGTAGTACCTTTTATTTTTCCTGGGATTAGTAATTGTCTTTTATTGCTTGTTTGGTTTTTTGCTTAGTTTTTGGGTGCCAATCACTGTTTTTGTTCCCTAGTTGCTCCATTAGATCTGTCAAGTACCTAACAATGTTTTTTTTTTTTTTTCTTTTAACACTTAAACACATCAAATAGTTTATAGGTTTTATTGTTTTTCTGGAGATTTTTCTCACACATCTTTCATCCTACCCCAGTCTGTCCTGATTGTTCTCTGGGCCTGGTATAAAGCTGTCATACTGGCACTTACCTTCATAAATCTCCTGTTCTGTATCCCTCCTCTCCTGGATTCCTTCTCCTTTTTATTGATTTTTTTTTTTTTTTTTTTTTTTGAGGCGGAGTCTTCACTCTGTCGCCCAGGCTGGAGTGCAGTGGCACCATCTCGGCTCACTGCAAGCTCCGCCTCCCGGGTTCGCGCCATTCTCCTGCCTCAGCCTCCCGAGTAGCTGGGACTACAGGCGCCCGCCACCGCGCCTGGCTAATTTTTTTTGTATTTTAGTAGAGATGGGGTTTCACCGTGTTAGCCAGGATGGTCTCGATCTCCTGACCTCGTGATCCGCCCGCCTCGCGTGAGCCACCGCGCCCGGCCTTTATTGATTTTTTTTCTGTTTTTCTGAAGTACTTTCTCAGTAGTTGTCTAAGAAAGGGTGTATGAAGGCTGGGCACAGTGGCTCACACCTGTAATCCCAGCACTTTGGGAGGCCCAGGCAGGTAGATCATGAGGTCAGGAGTTTAAGACCAACCTGGCCAAGATTGTGAAATCTCATCTCTACTAAAAACACAAAAAATTAGCCAGGCGTGGTGGTGGGCATCTGTAATCCCAGCTACTTGGGAGGCTGAAGCAGAGAACTGCTTGAACCTGGGAGGCGGAGGTTGCAGTGAGCCAAAATCACGCTACTGCACTCCAGCCTGGGTGACAGAGTGAGACTCCGTCTCAAAAAAACAAAAAAAAAGGTTGTATGAGATATATATTTTGAGTCATTCCATGTCTAAAAAATATCTTTCTTCTGGTTTAGCAGCAAATTAATAGTTGGGTAGGATTGAGAATTCTAGACTCGAATAACTTCTCCTTTAGAATTTTGAAAGCATTGCTTCATTGTCTTCTAGTATCTTGGTAGCTATTGAGCCGTTTTATGGTCATGGATATAACCCAGTTTTTTTTTTTTCCTAAAATATTTAATATCTTCTGGCCAGGCACAGTGGCTCAAGCCTGTAATCCTAGCACTTTGGGAGGCTGAGGCAAGAGGATCTCTTGAGCCTAGGAGTTTAAAACCAGCCTGGGCAACATAGTAAGACCTCATCTTTACAAAAAATGAACAAAATTAGCTGGGTATGGTGACATGCGCCTGTAGTCCTAGCTACTTGGGTGGCTGAGGCAGGAGGGTCACTTGAGCCCATGAGGTTAAGACTACATTGAGCCGAGATAGTGACACTGCACTCTAGCCTGGGTGACAGAGCAAGACCCTGCCTCAAAAAAAGGAGAAGAAAAATTAAGCGTCTTCTTTTTATCCTGAATGTTTTGAAATTTTATGATGCTATGTCTGGACATGGATCTTTTTAAATTCATTATGTGGAGCACTTGGTAGGCCCTTTCAGTATGGAAACTAGTGTCTTTAATTCTAGAGGGTGTTCCTGAACAACTTTTCCAAATTCTACCTCTGTTTTCTCTATCCTCTTGTTTTGGATGTTTATTGGATGTTGGATTTTCTTGATTGATCAAGTATGCATATTTTATTTTCTATTGTTTTTCCCATCATTTTTACTTACTTTCTCTTACTTTTTCTGGGACCTTTCCTTGTTTTTATCTTCCAGCTCCTCTATTGACTTTTTAATTTTATTTATTACATTTTTCTACATTTACACCTGGTCTCTAGTTGTTTCTTTGAGGCATCCTATTTTTATTTTATCACCACAGTATCCTCTGTTATATCTCTGATTATACATACATCTTTTCAGTTTCTATTTGTTCCAAGCATAGTCTCTTTGTTTTCCTGGTATTTTTTTTTTTAACTGTTTGTTTTGGGAGGATTTCTTCCATTTGATTTTCTTATATGTATGGCAGTCCTGGCTATCTGTTTCTATTTAAGAGTGAGACATGGCCTGGCACAATGACTCACACCTATAATCCCAGCATTTTGGGAGGCTGAGGTGGGAGGATTGCTTGAGGCCAGGAGTTCAAGACCAGCCTGGACAACATAGTGAGACCTCGTCTCTCCAAAAAAAAGAAATTAGTCTGGTGTGATGGTACTTGCCTATAGTCCCAGCTACTCAGGAGGCTGAGGCAGAAGGATCGCTCGAGCCTAGGAGTTTGAGGCTGCAGTGAGCTATGATTGTGCCACTATACTCCAGCTTGGGTGACAGCCATCTGTAAAAAAATAATAATAAAAATTTTTAAATGAGACACTAACATATTGACTGGAGAGTCCGTGAATGGGCAGGGATTGTTGGTGGATCATTTTCACTGTAGCGGGGATCAGGCAGTGGGCTGGCCTCTTTCTTTGGGTCAGGGGCATTTACAAATGTCATCATCTGCATGTTTTATTTTGCTTTGAAACTATTCAGTTTTCCCAAAGAGGAATCCTCTAAAGTCCTGTCTGGGGTGGCAGAGTTAGGGCTTTTTTGGGGGGTGGAGAGTGCATAAGACTAGCTGCTGGAGTTGTGAGAGCAGCAACAGGGAAGGTGGCTGGTTTCAGTCTGGAGACTTTATTTCACCTCATTGCTTTTCAGCCCACACCTCTCCTTAGCCCATTACTGTGCAAAGTAGTTCCTAGACTTGTGCCCTTTCTCCAGTTAGCTTTCTCCAGAACTGAGGTCTTCTGCGGGTAGAGTAGAAAGTTAGAGGGATGGGTTATGCGGCAATGGCCATTTGGCTGCACATGGTTGGGATAACACCCGTTGTTCTGAGTGGTCTGTATATAAACTTTCAACTTGATTTTTTTTTTTTTTTTTTTTTTTTTTTTTTGAGACGGAGTCTTGCTCTGTCGCCCAGGCTGGAGTGCAGTGGCGCGATCTCGGCTCACTGCAAGCTCCGCCTCCCGGGCTTACGCCATTCTCCTGCCTCAGCCTCCCGAGTAGCTGGGACCACAGGCGCCCGCCACCTCGCCCGGCTAGTTTTTTGTATTTTTTAGTAGAGACGGGGTTTCACCGTGTTCACCAGGATGGTCTCGATCTCCTGACCTCGTGATCCACCCATCTCGGCCTCCCAAAGTGCTGGGATTACAGGCTTGAGCCACCGCGCCCGGCCTTGATTTTTTTTTCTCTATGCCTTACCCCCACCTCCCATAGCACCTGATGCACTCTAGTGCTGAATTTCTCAGCAGTTCTGTGGGGTGAGTTGGCTGATTTTTATTAGTAGTTCTCTTTGTAGGCCACTGTGCTGTAATTTCTTCCACATCACCAAGTGATTTATTCTTCTCTCACCTGCTTTATATTTTTTCACTATTGTATTAAAGTTGGTTTTGCTATAATCTCCTTTTATTTTCTTTGTGGTTTTTTTTTTTTTTTTTTTTTTTTTTTTTTTTTTTTTTTAAGGGGGACATTCTCACTTCTCAACCAGGGGGGGGTTCTGAGAGCACAC
>NC_037678.1:68078662-68117296 GCF_003255815.1 Theropithecus gelada
TTTTTTTTTTTTTTTTTGAGACGGAGTCTCGCTCTGTAGCCCAGGCTGGAGTGCAGTGGCCGGATCTCAGCTCACTGCAAGCTCCGCCTCCCGGGTTCACGCCATTCTCCGGCCTCAGCCTCCCGAGTAGCTGGGACTACAGGCGCCCGCCACCTCGCCCGGCTATTTTTTGTATTTCTTAGTAGAGATGGGGTTTCACCGTGTTAGCCAGGATGGTCTCGATCTCCTGACCTCGTGATCCGCCCATCTCGGCCTCCCAAAGTGCTGGGATTACAGGCTTGAGCCACCGCGCCCGGCCTTCTTTGTGGTTTAATATGGTTTTAATCTTTTGTTTTCATTTTAGTGACATTGTTGACGGGAGAGATGATAAACACATGTGATCGATCTGTTATTTTTAACTAAAAGTTCCTCTGTAAGCATTTGGGTTATATATTTCCAGATTTTTCCTACATTTTTCCCTCCAGACTTTTAAATGTTGTATCAATTAGCTAGTACCACAAAAATGTTAATAAACCACTCCAGAATTCAGTAGCTTAAAACAACAACAAGTGTTTACTTAGCTCATCTGTAAGTCAGCAAGGAGTCAGCTGATCTAGGTTGGACATGGCTCATCAGTTGGCTGGTTACATGGGCTTCATTTATGCATCAGTGACTGGCTGGAGTTGGCTAATCTAGGTTGGGCTCTGCTCCACATGGCTGTCATCCTCTTGGGCCAAGGGATAGACCTAGGTATGTTCTTTTCATAGCATTGGCAGAAGCACAATGGTGAGCAAGCCTAGTCACGCATGTGCTTTTTAAGTTCCTGGTTGCATCACATGTGCTGATATCCCATTGATCAAAACGTAACACATGGCCCGGTGTGGTGGCTCACACCTGTAATCCCAGCACTTTAGGAGGCTGAGGCGGGTGGATCATGAGGTCAGGGGTTCAAGACCAGCTTAGCCAAGATGGTGAAACCTCGTCTCTACTAAAAATACAAAAATTAGCCAGGCATAGTGACAGGCACCTGTAATCCCAGCTACTCAGGAGGCTGAGGCAGGGATTGCTTGAACCCAGGAGGCGGAGGTTTCAGTGAGCCAGGACTGCGCCACTGCACTCCAGCCTGGGCAACAGAACGATAGTCCATCTCAAAAAAAAAAAAAAAAAAGTTACACGTGGCTGAGCCCAGGGGTGGAGATTTCCATCCTGTTCACAACAGGAAGGCACTGCAAAGTTGTATAGTGAAGGGCCTGGACATGGTGGGGGTGGGGAGAAATTGGGGCCAATAATACAACCTACTGCATATAACATATATCAATAAATGTCTAATTTATTTATTTATTTTTTTTTTTGAGACAGTCTTGCTCTGTCTCCCAGGCTGGAGTGCAGTGGCATGATCTCAGTTCATTGTAACCTCTGCCTCCTGAGTTCAAGTGATTCTTGTGCCTCAGCCTCTCAAGTAGCTGGGATTACAGGCACACACCACCATGCCCGGCTAGTTTTTGTATTTTTAGCAGAGACAAGGTTTCACCATGTTGGTCAGGCTGGTCTCGAACTCCTGACCTCAAGTGATCCTCCTGCTTTGGCCTCCCAAAGTGGTGGGATTACAGGTGTGAGCCACTGCGCCCAGTTCTAGTCTATCATTTTTAATGGCTGCATATTCATTTTATGAATATAGAAATTCTTTAATCAAGGTATATATCATTAAATATTTAGGTGATTTTCCAATTTTTAGCTGTTTAAATATTACAGTTAACTTTCTAATGTACAGCAATTTTTGCACTCATGTTTAGTTATTTTCTTATAATGTCCTAGAAATAGAAATATTTGCCACTTTTTAACAATTTCTGGAATGAATTTATTGATTTTTTTCCTTTTTGTGGATGATGGGGTCTCACTGTGTTGCCCAGGCTGGTCTCGAACTCCTGGGCTCAAGCTGTCCTCCCACCTCTACCTCCTTAAGTGCTGAGATTACAGGCGTGAGCCACCACACCCAGTTGGATTTCTGAAATTTATTGCCACATTTATACTCCCATAAGAAACGTGCAAGAGTCCTTGTATTTGTACAGTATTTTTTTTTTTTTTTTTTTTTGAGATGGAGTCTGGCTCTGTCGCCGGGGCTGGAGTGCAGTGGCGCAATCTCGGCTCACTGCAAGCTCCGCCTCCCGGGTTCACGCCATTCTCCTGCCTCAGCCTCCCGAGTAGCTGGGACTACAGGCGCCCGTTACCACGCCCGGCTAGTTTTTTGTAGTTTTTAGTAGAGACGGGGTTTCACCGTGTTAGCCAGGATGGTCTCGATCTCCTGACCTCGTGATCCGCCCGTCTCGCCTCCCAAAGTGCTGGGATTACAGGCTTGAGCCACCGCGCCCGGCCTGTACAGTATTGTTAAATAGTTCGTGTGCTCGGGAAGTAAAGAGTAAAAAGTTTTACACAGAACCTTTTACTTAGAGTTTGCTTACCTTTTCTGGGGTGGCACACGAGGATGCCTTAGGTCTTTATAAGAGATTGTTTCTCTTGGAATGCTTATGAGTGGTCTTTCTGTAGGCCTATTAGTTTAATTTATTATTGGGTTACTTAAAATGGTTTGATATTGCATAGCCTGAATTGTCTTGTTCTGAAGATTGTGGTCATTTTTGTCAGAAACAACTCTTAACAGTAAATACTCTGCTGTCTGTGAATACTCCCTGCCTCAATCCCTGTTTCCAGAGTGTCAGGTTCAGATAGGTTGTCATTTATCAAGGTGTCTGGTGTCCGTAAAAATAAAGAATATACGCAGCAGTCTGGCAGAAGGGACCAAGTACTGGCCTTTGGAAATGTCACCTTTAAAATAGCCGAGTGCAAAGATAGAGAAACTGAAGACATGCCCTCAGCAGGTGCATGTTTATTTGTTTCCCTAGGAGTCGCACATAAAAATGTAAAGTATACCGTTAAAAAAATATATTTTATGCCCTGTAAGTCAATGATAAGGTTTTTGTTTGGGGAAGAAAAACATGTAAGTTTTATGTATCTCTTTCACAGCCATGTTTTTTTTTTTGTTTCACAGAGCAAAAAAATGTTTTATATCACTCTAGATTTTTGTTTAATGAATTTATAGACATTTTCATAATGTTATATACATAATTTTGTTTTACTTTTATCACTTACTAAAAAATTCAGACCTACAAATTGAAAAGTAAGTCTTTCATCACCCTGCCCCACCTCCACTTCAGTTCCTCTTGCGTATTTGTTATGAGGTTCCAGTCCTTCTCTTTTGTTGAACATTTGTTTTCCATTATATGCTACTGTAAATAACTCACCAACAACATTTCTAATCTGTTAAAATATTTGAAGAGTTCTATTTTAGCTAGGTCTCTGAACCACTCTGGCTCTTTGAGTGTTTTAGTAATCTCTGCTAACAGTATATATAATAAAGTTAGTTCAGTTATAAATTCTGCAAGTTATATTTCTACAGTTCACATTTTACTGCATATTAATAAAATTATTTAATAAAATTAATGTAGGAATAATTGTATTTTAAAAAAGAAAATATTTGTGAAAATTCACAAGAAAAGGAGTATAAATCACGGAAAATTATGGAAAAATATTCAACTCCATGGATAATTAATAAAGAAAAGCCAATTGAAATTTTAAAACTTTTGAACACTTTTTTTTTTGCCTTGGAAATTGGTAAAGATTTTAGAAGCTAATTCTCAGTTCTGGCAAAGGTTCTATCAAATAAGTATTTTCCCACATGGAAGTTGGCAGATAAATTTGTACAACCATGGGCAGTCTTAAAATGTTTGGAGTTTTTAAAAATTTTATTTATTTATTTTTCTAACACTATCCACCTGAGGATAAAATGTTTGTAGTTTTGATTTTTTATTCTACTTTTGAGAACCTATCCTAAACTAATGCAGAAATATAGACATAAAGCTTTATGGTGCAAAGTTATTAATTGCAGAATTATTTACAATCACTGGAAAAATTAGAAAATACTTTAGAGGGGAGTGGTTAGATAAAATACGGTTTACCCATGTAGTAGGATATTATGCACATGATATTTAAATATAATTTTAAACTATGTGAAAATGTTTTTTTAAAACAATGTAAAATTTTATCTATCTATTTATCTATATATATATATTTTAATCTAATTTTATTTTTTGGAGACAGGGTCTTACTTTGTCACCCAGGTCACCTAGGCTGAAGTGCAGTGGCACAGTCACAGCTCACGGTAATTTCACACTTCTACGCTCAAGTGATCTTCCCACCCCAGCCTCCCATGTAGCTGAGATGAGGGGCATGCACCACCATGCCTGGTTGATTTTTTTTTTTCTTTCTTTTTTTTTCTTTTTTTTTTTTTTTTTTGAGACAGAGTCTTGTTCTGTTGCCCAGGCTGGAGTGCAGTGGTGTAATCTCAGAATTTTTTAAGTTTTTTGTAAAGACCAGATCTTACTCTGTTGTCCAGGTGGTCTTGAACTCTAGGCCTCAAGCAATCCACCTGCCTCAGCCTTCCAAAGTGCTGGGCTTACAGGTGTGAACACCCATGCCCAGCATTTTAATGAATCTCAACTATGTAAAAGCAACAAAAATAGTTAGAAAATAGATCCCAAAAGGATAATACGTGTTCCTGTAGAATAAGTTCATGGGTGAGTTTCTTTCTTTTCATATAGATATTGATATAGTTTTTTTTTTTTTTGAGATGGAGTTTCGCTCTTGTTGCCCAGGCTGGAGTGCAATGGCGCGATCCCGGCTCACCGCAACCTCTGCCTCCCGGGTTCAGGTGATTCACCTGCCTCAGTCTCCTGACTAGCTGAGATTATAGGCATGTACCACCACATCCAGCTAATTTTGTATTTTTAGTAGAGACAGGGTTTCTCCATGCTGGTCAGGCTGGTCTCGAACTCCCGACCTCAGGTTATCCACCCGCCTTGGCCTCCCAAAGTGCTGTGATTACAGGCGTGAGCCACCACGCCCAGCCTCATATGTTTTTTTCCAAATTTCTTCAGTGAGTACATAATTAAAAACTAAATTAAATTAACTTGATTGATAAGAAGATAGGGGCAGTGGAAGTAAACTTGGCAGTGCTCCCCAGACTTCCATGGAGCAGATACATCACAGAAGGGAGTGACCTTGTTTGCTCTGTCCCCTTGACTCTTGCTGCTTGCTTTCCCCTGGCTTCCTTTGTGGCAGCCCAGGGTTGCCTGGGACACTCTGAGAGACACAGGCCAGGACAAGGTCTGGGCCATTGTATTGTGATGTTCTTATTGGAGTGTTGGCTGGGAAACACAGGTCTTTGGGCAGGGTTGATATTAGTTTAGTAGAGCAGCTTAAGTTTCACTTTGAAGGCTGTTGCTTGGGCAAAGTGTACTCTGCCTTTCAGTGAGCTAATTAAAAACTCCCTCACTGGGAAGTAGTCTTCATTAGGCTTTAAAAAGGAAAACAAACAAACAGATGCTAATAGGTGGTCCTGCCTTTTCACTGTTGGTGTTTGTCAACAGTGAGATATTCCCAACTAGAAATTCTTGAAATTTGCCACCTAAGCGTTCTTCCAGCTTTCCTTATGCCACCAAAAAAGGCCATGTGACAGGACTTGCTTGCCAAGGAGAAAGAAGGATCAGTGCTATCAGAAGGTATTCAAGCATGGGCCGGGCGCGGTGGCTCAAGCCTGTAATCCCAGCACTTTGGGAGGCCGAGGCGGGTGGATCACGAGGTCAGGAGATCGAAACCATCCTGGCTAACATGGTGAAACCCCGTCTCTACTAAAAATACAAAAAACTAGCCGGGCGTGGTGGCGGGCGCCTGTAGTCCCAGCTACTCGGAGGCTGAGGCAGGAGAATGGCGTGAACCTGGGAGGCGGAGCTTGCAGTGAGCCGAGATCGCGCCACTGCACTCCAGCCTGGGTGACACAGCGCGAGACTCTGTCTCAAAAAAAAAAAAAAAAAAAAAGTATTCAAGCATGATTAAGAGTCCAGGCTGCTCTCGTGTTAGACTGATCTGGTGGCTAATCCCAGCTCCACTGTTTCCTGGCTCTGTCACCTTGGGCAAGTCACTTAACAGTTCTAAGCCTCAGTTTCCTTATGTGTAGCATGGGGATGAAAGAGTGTCTACCTTATAGAGTGAATGTAAAGAATGAATGGTATGGCAAATGGTATGGAGGCATGTAGTAACTGCTCAGGTGGTAGTGGTTGCTATTCTTAATAGCATCCTCCCTTTCAAAAGATCCTTCTGAGCTCTGACCATGTCACTGATCCAGTGAGCTCTGACCACATCACAGCACTCCAATCTGGACAACAGAGCGAGACTATGTCTGTAAAAAAAACTTAAAAAATAAAAGAGACCTCATGATTGTTAGCATCCTTATAGGCCTTATAGGGAGGCCTGGGAGGTTTCAATGAGGTTCTCTTCCTGGAGCCTAGCCTTAGAGGAACAATGGAAGAGTGATGATCCTGAGGCCTGGTGATCCCATCACTTCCAGTTGAGGTTCCTGTGGGCCAAAGCCCTGCCAATGGAAGGAGTCATAGAGGACTCAAGGACCCAGTTTTTGTCAGGTCAACCCAACTTCAAAGCCTGCTTATTCTAATTACCAGCTCTTTAGCCTTGAGCAAATCACGCAGCCTCAAGAGCCTCAATTTGATACCAGAATATCTACCTTCTAGAGATAGCGGAGGAATAAATAAGAAATATAAAATGCTTAGCATGCTTCCTTAGCAGAATCCACTCAATAACTAGTTGCTCTGCCTATTGTTATTTTTATGGTGCAGACAGATTGAGATCAAGAGGGTGGCACAGTGATGCAGTCAGAACATGGAGTCTGAAGTAAAACCATTTGGTTTAAATCCTGTTGCTCTCATTCACTAGTTTCGTGACCCCAGGCAAATAACTTATCTGTCTTTCAGTTTCATTATCTGTAAAATGGGGACAGTAATTGTATCCACTGCATGGAATTATTGAAAGGACTAAATGACTTAAGGCAAGTAAAGTGCTTACAGTCATGGCTGGAACAGAGTAAGTGCTCAATAAATTATCATCGTTATCACTGATATGTACTCAGCTCTGAGAGAGGCTGCCTTGTTAAAAGAGCACACTTGGCAAGGAATGTAATACATTGGCCCTGCCCCCAGGAATGCCTCCTCCTCCTGGGCAGTCTCACTTGTTGCCCCAGACCCTGGTGCAGCTTCCTCTTCTGATAGTCCTGTGGGACCTGAGCCCTTTTGACTACATTCCAGTGTGTCTCTGCCTGTCTTGGTACAGGTCATCATCTGTGACCCAATCTCTTTGTTCTCTGATTACTCCACTTGAAGTCCCTGTCCTGAACCAGTCCCCATGGCCCCACCTCATTACATTCCTGCTCAGTCCTGTAGCTGTGCCGCCCACCCAGGCCCAGATCACTGTAAGGTGCAGTCCCTGGAGGCAAAGTATTACCCCAGGTCTTGCTGAGGCTTGTTTTGGCCCCCACCCTGACACAAATAGAGAGTTAGAAGACATAACATATTCAAAGCTAGATTGAGTAGGTAATGAAATTTCCTGATACTACAGCCAATGTACATACACATTTGACCAATTTACTCTAATATCCCTAGGATAAAGCTAAATATCAAGGTTTGTATAGAAAGCCTAGTGCCTGTGCATCTGGGCTGCCCTAGAAAATGGTAGATTATATCATTTTGGGGTAAAACTCTTAGTCTTCTTGGCACAGTTCCTTTTGGTTAGGCGAGCGTGATGCCCTAGCTCTTGCCCACATGAGGCTGCCATTGCAGACATGATTTCAGGTATCCTGTCTGGGCCTGTAGGTAGATGTTTTTGGATGACTGTGCAAGCTAAGCCTTCCGTGATCTGACTCCTACCTGCTTGCTGAGACTTTTTGGATTGTAACTTTTTAAATTTTTTTTAGACGGAGTCTCGCTCTGTTGCCCAGGCTGGAGTGCAGTGGCATGATCTCGGCTCACTGCGACCTCCACCTCCCAGGTTCAAGTGATTCTCCTGCCTCAGCCTCCTGAGTAGCTGGGACTACAGGCGCCCGCCACCATGCCCAGCTAATTTTTGTATTTTTAGTGGAGATGGTGTTTCACCATATTGGCCAGGCTGGTCTTGAACTCCTGACCTTATGATCCACCTGCCTCGGCCTCCAAAGTGCTGGAATTACAGGCGTGAGCCACCACACCCGGCTGGATTGTAACTTTTTATTGAAGTATGACATATATACAGAAAAATATATAACTCATTAGTGTACAGATACATGAATTTTCACAAAACGTTGAATAACCAGCACCCAGATTAAGAAACAGTGGTACTAGCATCCACGAACTCCTTTTGTGTTCTCTTTCCAGTCACTCCTCCCAGCTCTTGCCCTGTTTTGGCTATATTGAGCTAATTACAGTACCCACCCCCTACCCCAGCACACCGTTCTCTCTTGCCCTCCTGCCCGTGCACAGCCTTGGACTGCCCGGCCTCACCTACTCATTGTTCAAAACTCAGGTGTCAGCCTCCCTTGATGGGCTAGGTCTGCTTCCTTTGTACTTTCCTCCTCTATTTTGTAATTGTTTACTGGCAGCTGCCTGAGGATGGAGACTATCTGAGTCACCAGGTTTCCTGGCACCCAGCACACTCTTCGTATAGAGCAAACTCCAGAAATGTTTGCTTATTGCACAGTTTGTTTAAAATATTTGAAGTCACTTCTCACTTTCCTTGATCTTCTCTGACTCTGCCCCAAGCACATATCATTCCTCTTCTGCCTTCCTAACTCCTTTTTACCCCTTCTAGCTTTTTTCAAAACACATAGCGCTTTCTGGGTCTCCTGCCTGCCTCCATACTCACCCTCACTTTTGCTCAGGCTGTGCGTATGCCCCGTCCACACCTGTCCCAGCATCCCACACCCAGATTTCCCACACACCAACCTACTGACTGTTGCAGCACCGTGTTTCTGCCCCCAGACTGCGGGCCTCAGCCATGCAGTAGTTCACAGAGAGCATTCTCTGGGCCAGCTCCCTGCCGCAACAAACCTTCAATCGCTATTCTGCAGGCTCTGCTTTATTTGAGTCAGATTTATTTTGTGTTTTGCCCATGTTCATGACTGTGTATTACACTTCATAAGTTTTTCTTCCTCAAGAACATTGGTTTCCTTTAATATTCTTGTATTTTTAAAAAAGATTTCATATGTATTGCTGAATGATATTCATTCATTCATTTCTTCATTTGTTTTTTTTTTGTTTTTTTTTTTTTTTTTGAGACGGAGTCTCGCTCTGTAGCCCAGGCTGGAGTGCAGTGGCCGGATCTCAGCTCACTGCAAGCTCCGCCTCCCGGGTTCATGCCATTCTCCGGCCTCAGCCTCCCGAGTAGCTGGGACTACAGGCGCCCGCCATCTCGCCCGGCTATTTTTTTTGTATTTCTTAGTAGAGACGGGGTTTCACTGTGTTCGCCAGGATGGTCTCGATCTCCTGACCTCGTGATCCGCCCATCTCGGCCTCCCAAAGTGCTGGGATTACAGGCTTGAGCCACCGCGCCCGGCTCATTTCTTCATTTGTTCATTTATCACATGTGCCAGGAACTGTGCTAGGTGCTGGAGAGCCAAAGTTAAGATAAATGTATTGCCCTTGAGAAACTCACAGAGAAATGGGGAGAGAGAGAGAAACATATGCAGATTATTATAAGATAGCATTGGTATTGAATGAAATAGGCTTATTAACACAGGGATTAAGAGTGGGTACCGGAGTCAGCTATGTGGTTTTGGTCACATTACTGAAGCTTTCTGTTTCTGTGTCTTGGTTTCTTGACCTGTAAAATGGGTAGAATGTGTGGTTTTTATCTCAGTAAAGCTGTTATAAGGAGCAGAAATAGAGCTTTCACAGGGCTATTGTGATGTTTCCTGAGGACCTTTTTGAGTCAAGAAACTGTTCTCGATGCAGAGGATACAGTACAGTGCCTGGCACCTAGGAAGTGATCCATAAATGTCAGCTATAATCACGGTTTACGTTACCACCTTTGCTTGGGCTCATAGACAAAGTGACCTTTCACCTGGCTATCGAAGGAATGGTTTCTACTAGAAAAAGGGCAGAGAAGGATGGCTTAGGCAGAAGGAATAGCCTAAGAACAGACACAGAAGAATGAAACAGCATGATGTTTTCAGAAATTGGGAATAGTCCAGTGTAGCTGGAGGACAGGGTGTGTGTGGAAGAGTGGTGAGAGGTGAAACTGGAGAAATGAGACCCAGTGGTGAAGGGTCTTGTTTGCTGTTGGAGTTTAGACTTAACCTGATAGATGAAATGGAACCATCAGAAGCCTTTAAAGACTGGCTTGCCACAATCTGAACTGCTTTAGAAGGCTCCTTTGGTGCTTCTGTGGATGGACTTGGTTGAGAGGCAATTGGGAGACCGCTAAGGAGGAGAGGGAAAGGCTGCTGGAGAGAAATGAGAGCAAGAACTGAAGGGACAAATTCTCCAGAGGTGGATCCACAGGGCTTGGTGACTGGTGGAGGAAAGAACATGGGAGCTGGAGGGTGAAGGGTTGCCAGGGTATCTGGCTAGTTGTTGATGCCGGTTACCGACAAAGAATAGCAGGAGGAACAGATTTTTCCTTCCCAAAGACTACTTCAGTCTATGGAAGGAAGACTGCTTCTTCCTGATCCTAGGAGCAAGTATTCTAAAACTCACAAGTCCATTCGACTAGGCTGTGAGCCTCTTTTTCTCTCTTGGGCCTTATAAACAGTCAGTTTCAGACAAGCAATTATTAACCTCAGGCAATTAGGGCAAGAGATGGCTGTGTTTATTTCACTCCTTGTGTCTCCTCGGGGAGAAAGAGGAGAAAGTCATGTGTTTGTTTTCACCATACTGTGCGAATGGATGGAGTTGGAGCATTAGCCTCCATCCTCTGGTAACAGACACATGGACCTCTTCTATTGCCTACTCCCAATCCATAGAGAACCATGTTAAGTTAAAAAGTTCTTTTCAGTGTTTTCCCTCTCTTGGCCAGTTTCCCACCAAAACATTCAGATTTTTGACCCAATGAAAGAATCAATCCCTAGCTCACTCTAGCTGTTGGGCTCCAGAACAGCACCTTTCCCACTACTGCCACCTCCCTATCCCAGAGTGACCTGGTTCTGAGTCTAAAGTCTGTGGCTCAGCAGATGTGTGCATGCCACTGCTGGTGTCACAACTTAGCTGAGCATGATCCTGTTCCTACACAGTCGTAATTATGAGTACCCTGGATACAGGACATCATGACTGGCACTGTCAATATGGCGACACATCCCCCCTCTCCATAGAATTCTGTCCTGTTACTTCTAGCTTCTTTCTTTCTCTGCCTCCCTTCTACTTTCTGTCAGCTAGGGTTTTTCTAGCTGATGCGTTTCTTTGGTTTGAAGAATAAAGCACACAGAGTTCTTTTCTCTCCACTCCCTTGTCTGTGAAGTTGTCGTGTTTATAACCCTTTGTCTTCCAAGGTAGTTTTTAGATGTTTCAAGTATACAGACCACTTTGGTGGCAAAAGATCTCGTCAATTATCTCTTCCTGTTTGTCTCTAGAGCTGGATTAGCAGAGAGGTAAAACTCCTTGGACTGGAGTGACTGGTTCCTCCTTTTATGAAACACCATTAAGAGGATGTGTTATTTTTATTTTTTTATTGAAACAGGGACTTACTCTGTCACCCAGGCCGGAGTGCAATGGTTCAGTCTTAGCTTACTGTGGCCTTAACCTCTAGGGCTTAAATGATCCTACCACCTCAGCCTCCTAAGTAGTTAGGACCACAGGTGTGTGACACCGCAACCAGCTTATTTTTTTTATTTTTATTTTTGTAGAGATGGGGTTTCACTATGTTGCCCAAACTAGTCTCTAACTCCTGGGTTCAAGCAGTCCTCCCACCTTGGCCTTTCAAAGTGCTGGGATTACATGTGTGAACCACCATGCCCAGCCTGTTATTTTCAGTAAATAGTTGACCCCACACTAATGAAAGTGAGCATGGATATTGTCATTTTAGAAAACATCATTACAAGACACCTGTTGGGCTTTATACCTTGGACCATCAATTGCACCCTACTGATTTCTGGGCCACTTGGAAACTCCTGTTGTAAACTAGGGCTCTCTATCCTTAGTTTTAGAGTATCCTGTTGTCTTAAGGGAATAGCTATTTTTTCAAAGAAGTTAGCTTTTTTCTAATGACAAAAACAAAGCATGTTCATTTTAGAAAGTTTAGAAAATGCAGTGAAGCAAAAATGAAAAATTGTTCATAATTTCACTACCCAGAGATAACCACTATGAACTTTGTGGCCTTGGCTTTTAGTCTTCTATTTATTTACTTATTTTTGGTAGTCTGAGACTGGGCAATTTACAAAAGAAAGAGGTTTAATTGGACTCATAGTTCCACATGGCTGGGGAAGGTCTCACAATCGTGGTGGAGGGCAAAAAGCACTTCTTACATGGCGGTGGCAAGAGAGAATGAGGAAGAAGCAAAAGCAGAAACTTCTGATAAACCATTAGATCTTGGGAGACTCATTCACTATTACGAGAATAGCATGGGAAAGACCAGCTCCCATGATTCAATTACCTTTCCCTGGGTCCCTCCCATAACACATGGGAATTCTGGGAGATACAATTCAAGTTGAGATTTAGGTGGGGACACAGCCAAACCATATCATTCTGCCTCAGCCCCTCCAAATCTCATGTCCTTACATTTCAAAACCAATCATGCCCTCCCAACAGTCCCCCAAAGTCTTAACTCATTTCAGCGTTAGCCCAAAAGTCCACAGCTTAAAGTCTCATCTGACACAAGGCAAGTCCCTTCTGCCTATGAACCTGTAAAATCAAAAGCAAATTAGTTACTTCCTAGATACAATGGGGGTATAGGCATTGGGTAAATAAAACCATTACAAATAGAAGTTGGCCAAACCAAAGGGGCTACAGGCCTCATGCAAGTTGGAAATCCAGCAGGGCATGATCTTCTTTGACTTCATGTCTCACATCTGGGTCATGCTGATGTAAGAGGGGGCTTCCCACGATCTTGGACAGCTCCACCCTGTGGCTTTGCAGGGTATAGCCTCCCTCTCAGCTGCTTTCACAAGCTGGTGTTGAGTGGCTGTGGCTTTTCCAGGCCCACAGTGCAAGCTGTTGGTGGATCTACCATTCTGGGATCTGGAGGACGGTGGCTGTTTTCTCAGCTCCACTAGGTGGTGCCCCAGTAGGGACACTGTGTGGGGGCTCTGACCTCACATTTCCCTTCCACACTGCCCTAGCAGAGGTTCTCCATGAGGGCCCCGCCCCTACTGCAAACTTTTGCCTGGGCACCCAGGCTGGAGTGCTGTGGCACAATCTTGGCTCACTGCAACCTCTGCCTCCCAGGTTCAAGCAATTCTCCTGCCTCAGCCTCCCGAGTAGCTGGGATTATAGGTGCCCACCACTACCCCTGGCTAATGTTTATTTTTAGTAGAGACGAGGTTTTACCATGTTGGCCAGGCTGGTCACGAACTCCTGGACTTGATCTGCCTGCCTCGGCCTCACAAAGTGCTGGGATTACAGACTTGAGTTACTTTGCCTGCTGGCTTTTAGTCTTCTAAAAAATGTTTGTGCGTGTTTTTTAATAAAAGAAATGATAATATATGTCTCTTTTATAAACTTCATTTAATAGGATATTATAAACACCTTTCTGTGTCATTGCATATTCTTAATAGCATCATGTTTAATGATTTCATAGTAGTCCATTTTACATAGGAAGTGAGGACATTACTAATAAAATTAATATACTTTTGTTTGAAAAAAAAAACATGAATTCTCATGAATGTAGCAGGTAAGGAAGGGCTGTTGTAAAGAGTGATAAGTGTTGCAACAGTCAAAGGGATGGGTTTCCAGCTCTGAATAACATAAGCAATAAGTGTAGGCTTAGTAAATTGGTACATTAGATAGGACATGGATGTTAATAGACTTGATCCTTTATACATCTTTGGGTTGAAATTTTGTAAAATCGTTCTAGGTCTCAAAATTTCACAAGATTTATGCCTGTAGTGTCTCAGGTTGCCAAAGGTAGATGGTTTTGACTTTCTTGGTTTTCTTTCATTGGAAATCAAGCCAAGAAGCTCTGACTGTGTGAATTTGCATAGCACCTTGTGTACCAGGAGGCACTTGGCAGGTGATTATTTGAGCAGTTATGGAAGGTTTTGTGTTGACAGGGACTCACTGAGTCTACTCATGATTGATGAGGCTGGATTATTCCATACATTTCTTTCTTTTTACAGGCAGTGCTTTCCTCAGTGCTATTTTTCTTGCCTTAGCGACATACCAGTCTCTGTACCCCCTTACCTTGTTTGTCCCAGGACTCCTCTATCTCCTCCAGGTAAGCGCTTGCTGGTCAGAAGCCAGCACCCAAGTGACATTTAATACATGGCCTGGTCCCTGCTCGGGGGAAGTAAGGGCATGGGTTAGTAAAGGCAGCAGGAAACTTGCTCCTAGTTGAAAATACAAACACATAGAAACTTGACTAACTGTAAACAAAGTAGACTTAGTGATCATTAAGTCCCAACTACAGTTGACCTCCCCATATCTGCAGGGGATATGTTCTAAAGCCCCTAACGGAGGCCTGAAACTGCATTTGGTACCGAACCCTACATATACTATGTTTTTTCTATCTAATAACTAAGATAACTACTAAGTGACTAACAGGCAGGGATACACTAGACAAAGGGGCGATTCATGTCTCGAGTGGGACAGAGCAGGACAGTGTGAGATTTCATCACACTACTCAGAATGGCATGCAATTTAAAACTTATGAATTGTTTGTTTCTGGAATTTTCCATTTTAGTACTGCAGTTGACAACAGGTAACTGAAACCATGGAGAGTGAAACCTCAGATAAGGGAGGCAATACTGTATGCATATCCTTGCGAATGTATAAGTGCATTTTATTTTAGATATTTGCAAATGCAACTATCTTGCATTTTTCTTTTCTCAACTAATGATCCCCTCTGAGCTCATTTCTTTAACTTTTCTTTGTAATAACACTTTGTAACATTCTTACAGGACTTAAATGGAGTATGTGCATCTGATATAATGCTTGGAACATTGTGGGTGATCAATAAACATTAATTGAAGAATACAAATAGCTGACATTTACTGAGAATGGATTACACGTCAGGCACCATGCTAAGCACTCTGTAGGCATCATCTCATTTTAACCTTATAAGAACTTTATGGAGTAGGTCATATTATTAGCCATGTATTAGTCTAGTATTAGCCATATTAGACACATGAATTGAAACTGGAATGTTGGGAGGTTAAGTCACTTAAGGTCACAGGACCAGCGAGTGACATTGCTGATATATGAACTGTGGCCATCTGATGCCAGAGCTTGCTCTCTAATCATCTTTTTCTACTCAAATGAGAATAGTACATGTTTCTTCAAGAGGAAGTAACTGCATGTAGGCCCCACATTGTCCAAATCTTTTCTTACAAGAGAAATGTTTCTTGAAAGTGTACAGGTGACAGTGCCAGGACTTAGACCCAGAAATGTCTGATTTCGGAGTCTTTCTTAATCTCAAGCACTGCTAAAGCTGAGTGTGTATTCCATTTATTGAAATAGGCCATATGCATGTTATTTTAAATGATTTCATAATATTGTGTTGATGCAGACAATGATTCATGGTTTGCTTGATCTTTTTCTTATTTGGGGAATTTGAGATATGTCTTTATTTATGTTTGAGATATGTCATTTATATTAATTGTCACTAATATAAATAATGTAGAAATTTTTTTTGTTTTTTTTTTTTGAGAGCAGGGCCTTGCTCTGTCACCCAGGCTGGAGTGCAGTGGCACAATCTCAGCTCACTGCAGCCTCCATCTCCCAGGCTCAATCAATCCTCTCACCTTAGCCTCCTGAGTAGCTGAGACTACAGGCGTGTGCCACCACACCCAGCTAATTTTTGTGGAGATGGGGTTTCACCATGTTGCCCAGACTGGCCTTGAATTCCTGGGCTCAAGCAATCCACCCACACACCTTGGTCTCCCAAAGTGCTAGGTTTATAGGAATGAGCCACTTGACCCAGCCAGAAATTTGTTTTTATTTGTTTTCTCTTTCTTTTTCTTATTTTTGAGACAAGGGTCTCACTCTGTTGTCCAGGATGGGATGTGCAGTGCAGCAATCACAGTTCACTGCAGCCTCAACCTCCCGGCCTCAAGCAATCCTCTCACCCCACCCTCCCTAGTAACTGGGACTATGGGCATGCACCACCACACCCAGCTAATTTTTGTATTTTTTTGTAGAGATGGGGTTTTGCCATGTTGCCCAGGCTGGTCTCAAACTCCTGGGTTCAAGTGATCCTTCCCCCTTGGCCTCCCAAAGTGCTAGGATTACAGGTGTGAGCCACCGTGCCCAGCTTGAAATTATTTTCTTCAAGTATGTTCCTTTAGCTAAATCATTGGAACCAAGGCGAAAAGTTGTATTGTTCTTATTAGGCAATTATACCAGATTGTTCACCAGAAAGCCTGAACCAGTTTGCAGTGCCACCATCAGTATCTAAAGAGAAGTGGACCACTTGCCTCCCCATCTGCCAGCACTGACTTTTCAAGTTTGATTTATGATTGCCAGTTCAGTAGATGTGTCACCATACTGTGAAGTTATTTTGCTTTGATGTTCTCTCTGTATTCTTGCTGAGTTGAAGCATCTTTCCACATGACAATGTGCTGCTTGTATTTTCTTTTTTATTTCCTATTTATGGCTTATTCTTTAGAAAGTCTAAGCACTAAGAATATATATAGCCAGACTTTTTATACAACTATGTATCAGATAAATAATATAGTATATTTATTCATACACATGAATGGACCAGAAATTTAAAAATGGTTTCTGAGCTTGTCCAACCTGCAAAAAATGAATAAGTAAATAAAAGAAGATAAAAATGGTTTCTTAAGCCAATCTCTATGCACCACTTTATATAAAACAACTTCTGTTTAAAACTAAAGGAAATTTCCTCCTGACACTAGTGGACAGTACAACTGACTCATGAAGTCAAGCAGCTCCTCTACCAATATTGACTAAGTACCTATAATGTGCTAGATACTATGCCAGACTGCAGACATAAAGCAATTGAAGGATGCTGAGCAGGTGAGTGCTCCTGGAGGATTGTTTTGGCAGCAGCCTGTGGGGTAGATGGGAGTAGGAAGAACTGAAGTTGGGAAAGCTTAGAACATTGTACTAGATCAAGTCAGAGGGGTAAATTTGGGGCCCAAACCAGTGTCAGAGGAGATAGAGAGATGAGAGACTAGATGCAGGGGAATTCTAGGAGGTAGAATCAGCTGTGCTTGGCAACTGTCTGTATATGGGGACAGGAGTGGAAGAGTTTGAGATGAACTTCAGGATCCCATTTATGCAGAAATTAAAACTCCATCTCCCACTATATTTGTATATATATTTTTATAAGTATATGAAGTAGCCTGGTGTATTAGTCCATTCTTATGCTGCTTTAAAGAACTGCCCGAGGCCGGGCGCGGTGGCTCAAGCCTGTAATCCCAGCACTTTGGGAGGCCGAGACGGGCGGATCACGAGGTCAGGAGATCGAGACCATCCTGGTCAATACGGTGAAACCCCGTCTCTACTAAAAAGTACAAAAAACTAGCCGGGCGAGGTGGCGGGCGCCTGTAGTCCCAGCTACTTGGGAGGCTGAGGCAGGAGAATGGCGTGAACCCGGGAGGCGGAGCTTGCAGTGAGCTGAGATCTGGCCACTGCACTCCAGCCTGGGCGACAGAGCGAGACTCCATCTCAAAAAAAAAAAAAAAAAAAAAAAGAACTGCCCGAGCCAGGCATGGTAGCTCACACCTGTAATCTCAGCACTTTGGGAGGCTGAGGCGAGTGTATCACTTGAGGTCAGGAGTTTGAGACCAGCCTGGCCAACATGACGAAACCTCATCTCTACTAAAACTACAAAAATTAGCCAGACATGGGGGAGCGTGCCTGTAATTCCAGCTACTTGGGAGGCTGAGGCAGGAACATTGCTTGAACCCGGGAGACAGAGGTTGCAGAGAGCCTAGATCGCACCACTGTACTCCAGCCTGGGTGATGAAGTGACACTCTGTCTCAAAAAAAAAAAGAAAAGAAAAAGAACTACCGAGACTTGGTTATTTATTTATTTATTTTTGCTGGTGGTACATGAAATACTTTTTTTAAATTTTTTTTAAAATTTTACTTTAAGCTCTAGAATACACGTGCTGAACATGCAGGTTTGTTACATAGGTATACATGTGCCATGGTGGTTTGCTGTACCAATCAACCCATCATCTAGGTTTTAAGCCCCACATGCATTAGGTATTTGTCCTAACGTTCTCCCTCCTTTTGTCCCCCACCCCGTGACAGGCCCTGGTGTGTGATGTTTCCCTCCCTGTGTCCATGGGTTCCCATTGTTCAACTCCCACTTATGAGTGAGAACATGTGGTGTTTGGTTTTCAGTTCCTAGGTTAGTTTGCTAAGGATGATGGTTTCCAGCTTCATCCATGTCCCTGCAAAGGACGTGAACTCTTTTTTATGGCTGCATAATATTCCATGGTGTATATATGCCACATTTTCTTTATCCAGTCTATCATTGCTGGGCATTTGCATTTGTTCCAAGTCTTTGCTATTGTAAGTAGTGCTGTAATAAACATACGTGTGCTTGTGTTTTATAGTAGAATGCTTTATAATCCTTTGGGTATATACCCAGTAATGGGATTGCTGGGTCAAATGGTATTTCTGGTTCTAGATCCTTGAGGAATCACCACACTTCCACGATGGTTGAACTAATTTACACTCCCACCAACAGTATAAAAGCATTCCTATTTCTCTGCATCCTTGCCAGCATCTGTTTTTTCCAGACTTTTTAATGATTGCCATTCTAACTGGTATGAGATGGTATCTCATTGTGGTTTTGATTTGCATTTCTCTAATGACTAGTAATGATGAGCTTTTTTCATGTTTCTTGGCCACATAAATGTCTTCTTTTGAGAAGTGTCTGTTCATATCCTTTGCCCACTTTTTGATGTTTTTTTTTTTTCCTGAGATGGAGTTTTCCTGTGTCACCCAGGATCTCGGCTCACTGCAACCTCCGCCTCCTGGGTTCGAGCGATTCTCCTGCCTCAGTCTCCCAAGTAGCTGGGACTGCAGGCACGTGCCACCATGCCTGGTTACTTTTTTGTATTTTTAGTAGAGACAGGGTTTCACCATGTTAGCCAGGATGGTCTCAATCTCCTGACCTCATGATCTGCCCACCTCAGCCTCCCAAAGTGCTGGGATTATAGGCATGAACCACTGCGCCTGGCCTGTTTTTTTCTTGTAAATTTGTTTAAGTTCCTTTTAGATTCTGGATATTAGACTTTTGTCAGATGGATAGATTAAAAAATTTTCTCCCATTCTGTAGGTTGCCTGTTCACTCTGATCACTCTGATGATAGTTTCTTTTTTTTTTTTTTTTTTGAGACAGAGTCTCACTCTGTTGCCCAGGCTAGAGTACAGTGGATCCCGGCTCACTGCAAGCTCTGCCTCCTGGGTTCACGTCATTCTCCTGCCTCACCTTCCGGAGTAGCTGGGACTACAGGCGCCCGCCACCACGCCCAGTTAATGTTTTGTATTTTTAGTCGAGACGGGGTTTCACCTTGTTAGCCAGGCTGGTCTCGATCTCCTGACCTCGTGATCCGCCTGCCTCGGCCTCCCAAAGTGCTGGGATTACAGGTGTGAGCTACCGCTCCCGGCCATGATAGTTTCTTTTGCTGAGCAGGAGCTCTTTAGTTTAATCAGATCCCATTTGTCAATTCTAGCTTTTGTTGCAATTGCTTTTGGTGTTTTAGTCATGAAGTCTTTGCCCATGCCTGTGTCCTGAATGGTACTGTCTAGGTTTTCTCCTACGGTTTTTGTGGTTTTAGGTTTTACGTTTCAGTCTTTAATCCATCTTGAGTTAATTTTTGTATAAGGTGTAAGGAAGAAGTCCAGTTTCTGTTTTCTGCATATGACTAGCCAGTTTCCCCAGCACCATTTATTAAATAGGGAATCCTTTCCCCATTGTTTGTTTTTGTCAGGTTTGTCAAAGATCAGATGGTTGTAGATGTATGATGTTACTTCTGAGGCCTCTGTTCTGTTCCATTGGTCTATATATCTGTTTTGGAACCAGTACTATGCTGTTTTGAGTACTGTAGCCTTGCAGTGTAGTTTGAAGTCAGGTAGCATGTTGCCTCCAGCTTTGTTCTTTTTGCTTAGGATTGTCTTGGCTATACGGACTCTTTTGGGGTTCCATATGAAATTTAAAGTAGTTTTTTCTAGGTCTGTGAAGAAAGTCAATGGTAGCTTGATGGGAATAGCATTGAATCTATAAATTACTTTGGGCAGTATGACCATTTTCATAATATTGATTCTTCCTATCCATGAGCAAGGAATTTTTTTCCATTTGTTTTGTCCTCTCTTATTTCCTTGAGCAGTGGTTTGTAGTTCTCGAAGAGGTCCTTCACATCACTTGTAAGTTGCATTCTTAGGTATTTTATTCTCATTGTAGCAATTGTGAATGGACGTTCACTCATGATTTGGCTCTCTGCTTGTCTATAATTGGTGTATAAGAATGCTTGTGATTTTTGCACATTGATTTTGTATCCTGAGACTTTGCTGAAGTTGTTTATCAGCTTGAGGAGTTTTTGGGCTGAGACGATGGGGTTTTCTAAATATACAATCATGTCATCTGCAAACAGAGACAATTAGACTTCCTCTTTTCCTATCTGAATACCCTTTATTTCTTTCTCTTGCCTGATTGCTCTGGCCAGAACTAATGCTATGTTGAATAGGAGCGGTAAGAGAGGGCATCCTTGTCTTGTACCAGTTTTCAAAGGGAATGTTTCCAGTTTTTGCCCATTCAGTATGATATTGAGACTCGGTCATTTATAAAGGAAAGAGGTTTAATTGACTCACAGTTCCACATGACTGGGGAGGCCTCAGGAAACTTACAATTACAGTGGAAGGGGAAGCAAACATGTCCGCCTTCACATGATGGCAGGAAGGAGAGGTGCCAAGCAAAGAGGGAAAAGACCCTTATAAAACCATCAGATCCTATCAGGAGAAGAGCAGCATGGGGGTAACCATCTCCATGATTCAGTTACCTCCCACCAGGTCCATTCCATGACATGAGGGGACTATGGGAACAACAATTCAAGATGAGATTTGAATGGGGACACAGCCAAATTGTATCACCTGGGCCTTGTGGGTCATAGTTGGGTATTTGAAAATCAGTGTAGTCACATCCAGGAAACAAAACCACCTGTTTAAATATGAAGGAGGGGTCAGGCATGGTGGCTCATGTCTATAATCCCAGCACTTTGGGAGACCGAGGTGGGTGGATCACCTGAGGTTAGGAGTTCAAGACAAGCCTGGCCAACATAGCAAAACCCCATCTCTACTAAAAATACAGAAATTAGCTGGGCATGGTGACTGGTGCCTGCAATCCCAGCTACTCGGGATGCTGAGGCAAGAGAATTGCTTGAATGCAGAAGGCGGAGGTTGCAGTGAGCTGAGATTGCGCCACTGCACTCCAGCTTGAGTGACAGAGTGAGACTCTGTCTCAAAAAAAAAAAAAAAAAAAAGGTGAAAAAAAATGTGAGCATGGAAACAGAAGAGGAAATATTCTTTTTTGTTTTGTAACAGGGTCTTACTCTGTCACCCAGGTTGGAGTGCAGTGCCGTGAACATGGCTCACTGCAGCCTAGACCTCCTGGGTTCAGGCAGTCCCCTTGCCTCAGCCTCCTGAGTAGCTGGGACCACAGGCATGTGCCACCATGGCTGGCTTATTTTTTGGTTTGTTTGTTTGTTTGTTTTTAGAGACGGGGTCCCACTTTGTTGCCTGGGCTGGTCTTGAATTTCTGAGCTAAAGCAGTCCTCTCGCCTCAGCCTCCCAAAGTGCTAGGATTACAGGCACGAAGCCACCACAACCAGCCTCAAATTATTCTTTAGGGCTGAGTTTCTGCCAGACTACTAAGTGGATCCTTTGAAGTTGAGTTTCACAGGGATCCATAGGCTCCAAGGAGAGAAGCTAGAACGAATGGTTGATTGGTACAAGAAGCTTAGTATAAGGTAGTTCTGTGACAGAATGAGATGTCCTAAGTGAGGTGAGTTCCCTGTGAATCATGGTGTTTAGGCCACAGGCTGAATGGCCACTTGTTGAGGAGTTGTAGCAAAGCTGTGAGTACCAGAGTGAGTGGCTGGACCCTGATCGGCTTCAGAATGCTTTCTACTTCTGAATCAAAATGGATTTGATAACCTCTTTGAGCTGAAACATCTGCTCTTGACATTCTCTTTTTCTCCAAGTTTTTTTCGAGCCCTACGTAGGCATAGACCTCTAGGAAAGGTGGTGTAATGTAGTATGTAAGGGCACAGCTTGACTAGGACATCTTGTTATGACAGAAAGCAAAGTAGTCCTCAAAGTCTAACAGGACTAAGTCAGAAAAACACTGGTACCAGCTGAAAGGGGCTCATACCACCCCAATTTGGGAATTTCTGAGCATCAAAAGAATGACAACCAGTAATTATAAAACACTGGATAAAAATCCATGTGTTTGGCTGGGCACGGTGGCTCACGCCTATATTCCCAGCACTTTGGGAGGCCAAGGCAGGCGGATCACTTGAAATCAGTAGGTCAGACCAGCCTGGACAACATGGTGAAACTCCTTCTCTACTGAAAATACAAAATGAGCCAGGCATGGTGGTGGGTGCCTGTAATCCCAGCTACTCGGGAGGCTGAGGCACGAGAATTGCTTGAACCCAGGAGGCAGAGGTTGCAGTGAGCCGAGATCGCACCACTGCACTCCAGCCTGGGCCACAGTGCAAGACTCTTGTCTCAAAGAAAAAAAAAAAAACCAAAAAAAATTCATGTGTCCATAGTGGTGCTCACTAAAAGGGCAAGAAGAGAAAAAAAATATATAGACCATCATCAGATGTGGCTATTTTACCAGTTTCTCACTCTGAAAGTAAATAATTAAAAGCAAAGAACTGAGCAATTACTCTGCCTTTTAAAAAGGAACCATAGCTGGGTGCAGTGGCTCGTAGTGGGTGCAGTGTTGGGAGTCCCAGCACTTTGGGAGGCTGAGGCAGGAGGATCACTTGATCCCAGGAGTTTAAGACCAGTCTGGGTACAACCCAGAAGCACAACTCTGTGCAGTCCCATGGCACAGACTCTGCACAACTCTGTGCAGTCCCACAGCAATGTCTAGGGGGGTACTTATGACCCCTGGAGCTGCAGAAGGTGTTTGTTACATTGTGCTCGTTTAGCTTTGCCATCCTCTGATGGCTTAAGCATTCCACATCTCAGTATGACAGCCCTCTGTATCCCAACCTCTTGTTTGGCGTCCAGGAAGTATCAGGTTGCACAAATCAATTGGAGATGGTAAATGCAGGGGATTTTATTGCTGATGAAAGTAGCCGTCAATGGGATGGAGATCTGGAAAGGGGATTGAGCGGGAAGGTGGTCTTCCCCTGAGTTCGGTCATTCCTGGCTGAACCCTTCTCTAAGGTCCCACCATCAAGGCATCCCTCTGAAATCAAGCTGCTTCTCTCCAACATCTGGCTGCTGCTTCTCTCTCCTTCTCTGCCACTCCGCTGCCAGTGGAGCCTGGGGTTTTTATGAGTACAGGATGGGGGGCAGGGCAGGCCAGGGTGGTTTTTGAAAAGGCAACAGGGATGTGAAGTTCTCCCTTTAGGTCAGGGGTCCAGGCTTGAGGGTGGGGCCCTCACCAGGAACTGCCTTTTTCTACCCAGTATTTCCCTGCCTCCTGTCTGTATCACATGGATGCTAAAATCACTGGGTGAATGGTTTTTAGAAAACAGTGTATTTGCATTTGCATTGTGTCAAAACATTATTGCCTAGTCCCCACCCTCTAGATTCTTTGCTAATAGCAAAGGGAAAAATACATATTTATGGCCGGGCATGGTGGCTCATGCCTATAATCCCAACACTTTGGGAGGCTGAGGCAGGTGGATCACGAGGTCAGGAGTTCAAAACCAGCCTGGTCAAGGTGGTGAAACCCTGTCTCTACTAATAATACAAAAATTAGCCGGGCTTGGTGGCGGGTGCCTGTAATCCCAGCTACTCAGGAGGCTGAGGCAGAGAATTGCTTGAACCCGGGAGGCGAAGGTTGCAGTGAGCTGAGATCATACCACTGCACTGCAGCCTGGGTGACAGAGCGAGACTCTGTCTCAAAAACAAAACAAAACAAATAGACAAACAAAAATCTTTACGAAGGCACATTCTGGTAGTCACCACCTTAGCTAAGTAATCCAACTCTTATCACTTACAGTGGAACAACTTGATATGATATACTGCTTGGCATCATGCACTATAAAGTATACATTATCAACTCTGAAGTATTCTTACCCAAAAAGTTACCCTTAATGAAGCCTTAAGATCTGACTTTTGGTTTTTAGGAAATAAAAGAGCAGAGAAACGAGTTAAATGACACCACAAGGAAGCAGTAAGACAAACCAGAATGTACTATGGTGTTTTAAGAAAGCTGGTCTGAGTCTGTTCAAAATGTCAATGTCATGAAAAAGAAAAAGTGGAGAAACCGTTCTGGACTAAAGAGACACAATAACTGAATGGAATGGGAGAGTCTTGATTGGATTTTGGGTTAAAAAAAAAACAACTATAAAGGATGTTTTGGGGGACAACTAGAAAATTTTGAAGATAGATTAGATTCTAGATGATGTTAGGGAATTTTTTTTTTTTTTTTTTTTTTGAGATGGAGTCTCACACTGTCGCCTAGGCTGGAGTGCAGTGGCACGATCTCAGCTCACTGCAGCCTCCGCCTCCCGGATTCAAGCAGTTCTCCTGCCTCAGCCTCCCAAGTAACTGGGACTGCAGGCACCCGCCACCACACCTGGCTAATTTTTTGCATTTTTAGTAGAGACGGAGTTTCACCATGTTAGCCAGGATGGTCTCGATCTCCTGACCTTGTGATCTGCCTGCCTCAGACTCCCAAAGTGCTGAGATTACAGGCGTGAGCCACCACGCCGGCCGGAAATTGTTAATTACCTGGATGTGATGATAGTATTATGGTATGTAGGAGAATGTCCTTATTTTGGGCAACTGCATGCAGAAGTGTTTTGGGGAGAAGTGTCATGATGTGTTCAACTTTTACATGGTTCAGCAAAAATATATGCATGCAGAAAGATAAAATAAGGCAAGGTATTAATGTTTAATCTAGACAGATATATGGTTGCTTATTGTATTCTTCCAACTTTTCTGCATGTTTGAAAAAATTTATAATAAAAAAGAGGGAAATAGAGTACAGACTCTGATGTCTTGGTTTGGGCACTTATTAACTCTGTGACCCTGAGCAAGTGACTATTTAACTTCTCTCTGCTTCTGCAGGGATAATATAATAGTCCCTACTGCAAAGGATTAATACACATCAAGTGGGCCGGGTGCGGTGGCTCAAGCCTGTAATCCCAGCACTTTGGGAGGCCGAGATGGGCAGATCACGAGGTCAGGAGATCGAGACCATCCTGGCTAACACAGTGAAACCCCGTCTCTACTAAAAAATACAAAAAACTAGCCGGGCGAGGTGGCAGGCGCCTGTAGTCCCAGCTGCTCGGGAGGCTGAGGCAGGAGAATGGCGTAAACCCGGGAGGCGGAGCTTGCAGTGAGCTGAGATCCGGCCACTGCACTCCAGCCTGGGCAACAGAGCGAGACTCCATCTCAAAAAAAAAAACAAAAAAAACATGTCAAGTGTTTAGAACAGAGTCTGATAAGGGCTCAGTAGGTATTAGCTATGATTATTAGTATTCAAATGTTCATGAAAGGACATGATCACCAGTATGTGGGGCGATGAGGGGAAAATAAAATAGTTCATCTTTTGAAGTCAGAGGAACTGTAAAAGTTAGTTTGTACTTACTCCTTTGACACTATAAACGTTCCTCCATTCTGCTAGTGGAATTTCTAGAGAGTCCTGGTATCTGATCGGTGCCAGAGGTGAAACTATTCTTCCTTTCCTTCATGAGACACAAGATCAAAGGAAGGGGACGCTGCATCTGGCTCCCTGGTGAGTCACTTATGAGAATGGTAGTTTGAGCCCATCTTGTTCCCTCTGGCAACTCAACTCTTCCTCTGACCTTGGCTTAGAGCCTAGTTTCCAAATCAGAGAGAGGTTTAAAATGTTATGATTTGATAGCATGCGGAAAAAAATAGAGAGCCCTAACATGCTCAGGGGCAGGAGCCTCCAGTGAAGGAAAGCTGAGTGCATAGTACCGAGAAGCTAAAGCTGTATGGCTTCGAGGGAGACCAGGGGAGGCTTGCTGAGATGCTCATGGCGCAGTCTGGGAAGATTCTAGTTCCCGCCTTCCTTTTGCTTGGGATTCCTAGAGCCTTGGATTCCCTTGGATGGTTTGAGGCCTTTATTTTCTTTCAAAGACAGTAGCAGACACTAGGGGATATTACCCTGTGAGTGCTCTTTTGGTTTTGCTTTAAATCCAATCTGACCGTTTCTTATCTTTGAACTAAAAACGTGAATCCTGTGATTTTTTTTTTTATCCTTTCTAGAGCTTGTGTCAGGTCATGTGATGGTAGCTTACATCAGAGGAGCCAAACTCAGTCAGTTATTTCTTGATAACGGGTCCTTCCCCAAGCCTTCTCTGGGGCCATATTTAGAGTTTTCACACCTTATTTTTTCTTCCTCCAGTCACTTTCTGTTATTTCTGCTTTGTCCAGTTGGGTGCTAGGGCGGAGGTGGCAGTGCCATTAGCTTTGCTTCTTTTTGGAACGGGTAAAAATGAAGGTAAGAGCTTGATCAAGCATTTTCAATAAAGTTTTCTACCAGTTTTGTTGCCTCTAATATATCTGTCATGCAAAATATATCTCCTGGATCTCTTCTTGTGATTCCAAGAACTTAGATGTAAAAACTTTGTTAAGTTAACTCCCTTTAAGAGTTTATTCGGATAACTGGCTTTTTCCCTTTCACACCATGTCTGAGAAAGGAAATGGTTTCTGTACAGAAAATGCTTTTCTCCCTAGTGCTGTAGAGACTTGGGGAGAGGAAGATAATATAGTTGGGCTTTTTCTGAAGCAGTCTGAGAATTCTTTATTTCCCTAAATATTTTTTATGTGTTAGCAACAATGTGACTTCCGGGATCCTGTAACTGCGAGTCGACGTTTTCAGGTTGAGGGTGCACGTAACCCTTGGGTCACATCTGGCCCACAGATGTGGTTCATTTGACCCTGGTGTTTGACTTTTTTGAAATTAGTAGTCAGCATTTTAAAAATTCATGTGGAAATTTTGTATTTCTGTATTTCTGGCTCCTTTTGAGGAATTGTAAGATCTGTCCCCTTTAGGCAGAGCATACCCTCTTCAGATTGCCACAGTCCCTGTTTCATTTCTCTCACCTTCACTTGTTTGCTACCTGCCTGGTCCCCTGTAGGGGTGGTGTGTGTGTGTGTCCACTAAAAGGTCTAGAAACAATGACCAACCCAGTATGAATGAACATTCTTAGTGCCCAAATTATGATCTTGAAATACCATTTACCCATTTAGAGAAACTGGAGTTTCTTAGGGAAATGGCTAATTCTAGGTTTTAGGGCAGGAAATGTATAGGATGATCCTAGAATATTGTGATAACAGATAACATGAAAGTTTATCAAAGTCTACTGGAGTCATCTTGAAAGGACTTAGGATCTAACTTGAAGAGGCTCCCACTGACCAAAGAGGGATAATTTGAGTTTCAACAGGGTAAGACTTGCAATAGATTAAAACTCATAAATACATTTAAATCCAGGCATTCATAATGTTACTAAAAAGGAAACCTACTTGGCTAAATTAGGAGAATTGATAAGAAATCAGTTCATTGTATTGAAAACTAAAAAAATAAGTATTTGTCCTGCCTTTCCTGTACCACTAGATAACCATATAGTAGGTGACAGAAATATATCTGCATAAAATTATTCCAACTTACAAATAATAACAAAATGATAGGATAGCATCATTTTACAACCCGTTATGGTCTAGGTACTGAGCATCAATAACTACTAACATCAGAAACAAACAAAACCGAGCCTCCTGACAAAAGAACATTACCCACCACCAAGTTTTGCCAAAAGGATGAAATCCAAAATCGATCAAGCCTCTGGATATAGCTGCAATTTGCAAGAAATACTGAAAACAAGGTATATAATTAGAAAATCCATATTATGAGATGTTATATGGGTTAAATGTTCCAGATTCTGTAACATATGAATTGTAAGAAGAAAAAAAAAAGATATGGGCAGGAGTAGGCTGGAGTGGAGGAGCTATGAATTCAGAGACTTAAAAATTGTATCAAAAATTTTAAAACAGGCAAGACTTAAACTATAGAAAGGGACGCACATGTAAGTGAAAAACTGTGAAGAAATGCAAGGAAGTGATTATTAAAGCCAGCGTAGTGGTTACTTTGGAGGGAGGAGGGGATTGTGGTCGGATCAGGAAACATGGGGGAACTTGGCGAATGCCTGAAAAGTTCTTTCTATTGACCTGGGTAGTGGTTACAAGGATGTTCACCTTATAATCATTCACTAAGCTTTATATTTGTTCTATGTGATTTCCTGCATTTTGTGTTTGTAATAAAATGGTTTAAAAAATTGATAGATTTTTTTTAGGGCATCATTCTTCCAACCCTTCTACTTATATACATACATACATTTTATTTTTTTGTTGTTTTTTAAGATCGAGCCTTGCTCTGTTGCCCAGGCTGGAGTGCAGTGGCACAATCTCAGCTTACTGCAACCTCCACCTCCCATCGCCTAAAAAACTAAGGCGATTTTCCTGCCTTAGTTTCCCGAGTAGCTGGAATTACAGGAACCTGCCACCACGCCTGGCTAACTTTGGTATTTTTAGTAGAGACAGGATTTCACTATGTTGGCCAGGCTGGTCTCAAACTCCTGACCTCAAGTGATCTGCCCGCCTTGGCCTCCCAAAGTGCTAGGATTACAGATGTGAGCCACCACACCCGGCCATACATATATTTTATTTTATTTCATTTCATTTCATTTCATTTCTTTTTCATTTCATTTCATTTCATTTCGTTTCATTTCGTTTCGTTTCGTTTCATTTCATGACGGAGTCCTGCTCTGTTGCCCAGGCTGGAGTGCAATGGCGCAATCTTGACTCCTGCAACCTCTGCCTCCCAGGTTCAAGTAGTTCTCCCACCTGAGCCTCCCGAGTAGCTGGGATTACAGGCACCCACCACCACACCCGGCTAATTTTTGTATTTTTAGTAGAGACAGGGTTTCACCATGTTGTCCAGACTGGTCTTAAATTCCTGACCTCAGGTGACCTGCCCGCCTTGGCCTTCCAAAGTGCTGTGATTATAGGCGTGAGCCACTGCGCCCAGCCCATACATACATTTTACATACTTAGGTTTTAAGTCAGCATTTGCTGTGGAGCAAAAGAGGTAAGATGAAAGCTCACCTGTTCACTGGGAAATTTGCAGTGTGAACCTTGTCAAAGTCAAATAAAATACAGAGACAAATCTCTAATGTTTTATTTGGGAAGCAAGAATTGCAATTTGAGGCATACACACAGACTGGGTAGCCTTTGGTATGGCCAAAGAACAAACAGAAGGTTAGGAGTTTTATTAGAAAAAGAAATAGTATATATTGCTTTGAAAGAAAGCTCATTGACCCTAGTCAAGTTTTTGGGAGCTGGAAATCTCTGATTGGTGAGTGACAGTGGTAGGTCAAAGTAGTCTTAGAGTCACAGCAGTCCGTTTCAGCAGCTGGGCTTGTGGAAAATCTAATTGTTGGAGCAGGTGCTGTGTGCCCTGAGTGCTCTTTCCCCTGGCCCTGATTTAGTTGGACATGGCAAGAATGACCCAATTTATACAATCCACTTTTACAACCTCGAGATTAAGTTTGGCTCTAGTATTTATAAACAACAAGCCATCAGAGGATTGCTGGAGTTTCTTTTTTAGGAATTTGAGGTGTGTCTCACTGTGTAACTGGAGTAGTCCTGCAAGATTAAGTGCAAGTTCAGTTTTTATAAATAAATGCAGTACATACTTCAAATTACTTTATCGTTTTAGGGCCCTGTTCCCCAGAGCAAACCTTGACCCCAAGACCATGTCTTCAAAACAGAATTATACATAAAATTTATTGCACATCTTGTAATCACAAGTTTGCCAAGAAAAAAAAATCATTTTCCAGTCTAACATTGACAGCACTTTAGGTTGAATAAAACACTGAGAAAAATGATAGCCAACAGAAACTTGGGGGCCACTAATGGGATTTGCAAAGAGTGAAACCTCATCTCCTGAGTGTTTAGGGCTCACCTAAGAGAACTTTTTTTTTTTTTTTTGAGACAGAGTTTTACTCTTGTTGCCCAGGCTGGAGTGCAATGGCATCATCTTGGCTCACTGCAACCTCCGCCTCCTGGGTTCAAGCAATTTTCCTGCCTCAGCCTCCCGAGTAGCTGGGATTATAGGCATGTGCCACCACGCCCAGCTAATTTTGTATTTTTAGTAGAGACGGCATTTCTCCATGTTTGTCAGGCTGGTCTCAAACTCCCAACCTCAGGTGATCTACCCGCCTCAGCCTCCCAAAGTGTTGGGATTATAGGTGTGAGCCACCGCACCTGGCCGAGAACTGCTTTTAACAGCCCACTTGATTCAATTCTTCATGGCCTTGTTGTTTATTCCCTGGCACACTTCTTTTTAAATATCAGTAGGGCGGAATGAGAAGATAAAACAATATTTTTACTTGTGAGGGCATTTTTTTTCTCTCCTGGGCTGTTTTCTTCCTCTTTTTTTTCTTCCTCCCTTCTTCTTTGCTAAATGGCAGTCTTTTTCAGAAGGAAGATCAGATGATCAAGGAATTAACTGAGAACCTAAATACCTTCTTCATTGAATTTGTCTATAGATGCCTTCTCTTTGTTGAATTCTTTTCTCTTTTCTTTCTCTTCTTTTCTCTCCTCTTCTCTTCTCTCTTTTCTCTTCTCTTTTTTCTTTTTTTGAGACAGAATCTCTCTGTGTCACCCAGGCTGGAGTGCAATGGCATGATCTCGGCTCACTGCAACCTCTACCTCCCAGGTTCAAGCATCTCTCCTGCCTCAGCCTCCTGAATAGCTAGGATTACAGATGCCTACCACCAACTCCAGCTAATTTTTGTATTTTTAGTAGAGACAGGGTTTTGCCATGTTGGCCAGGCTGGTCTCGAACTTCTGACCTCAAGTGATCTGCCCACCTCAGCCTCCCAAAGTGCTGGAATTACAGGCCTGAGCCACCACACCCAGTCTTGAACCATTTTCCATCCCCAGAAATTCATCATTCTCTTAAAACTTCATTCTAGTTCAGTGGTATCAGTAGAACTTTTTGTGACCATGGAAATTTTCTGTGTCTATATTGTCAATGCAGAAGACACAAGCCACATGTGGCCATCAGGCACTTAAAATGTGCTAGTGGGACTGAGGAACTGAATTTTTAATTTTAGTTAATTTATCCTTTAGATTAGAATAGCCACATTTGGCTAGGGGACAGTACAGTTGCAAGGAGAAGTCAGAGTAGAGCTATGTAGATAAAGCTTAGAGAGGGGACCATGATGTTGATCAGATTCCTCTCACCTAAGATCTGTTAACAGTAATGCCGTCTCCAGCTTAAAACTCTTCGCCGACTTCCATCATCCTTAAAGTCTTTATTATGGAGTTATGATGTCTGTAATTTGTTTAAAAATACTTCTTCATGGACCATCTGATAGTATATATTTGCTAGTTAGTTTCAGCCTCAACTTCAGGGGGATGTGAATTACATTAATGAAGCACCCACACTCCATGATGGTCACCTAACTTTACATCTGCAAGGGTGCACTCTCCAGGGGCTGCCATCAGTGCAGCACTCTCTATAGTTTGATCAACACCTTTACTAATTAGCATAGTGACTGTCAGAAGCAGCTTGGATTTTTTTTTTTTTTTTTTTGAGATGGGGGGCTCACTCTGTTGCCCAGGCTGGAGTGTAATGGTGCAGTCTCAGCTCACTGCAAGCTCCACCTCCCAGGTTTAAGCAATCCTCCTGTGTCGGCCTCCCGAGTAGCTGGGACTACAGGCATGTGCCACCATGTCTTGCTAATTTTTGTGTTTTTTGTAGAGACAGGGTTTTGCCGTGTTGTCCAGGCTGGTCTCAAACTCCTGGACTCAAGTGATCTACCTACCTTGGCCTCCCAAAGTGCTGGGATTATGGGCATGGCCCACTGCACCTGGCCAATTTTTACTGGTGAGATTAGTGTCTTACTAATTAACAAAATAAGTATTAGAAGTAGGCGCTCACTGGTGAAACTGAAGTAGTCAAAAGCAGAATTGGGTCAGAATTGGTGGTTTATGAGCAACAGAGCAAGACCCTCTCTCTGCAAAAAATGAAAAAATTAGCCAGGCATGGTAGCATGTGCCTGTAGTTCCAGCTACTTGGGAGTCTGAGGTAGGAGGATTATTTGAGCCCAGGAGTTAGGGACTGCAGTGAACTATGATCCTGTCACTGTACCAGCCTGGGTGACAGAGCGAGACCCTGAAATAATCCTATGCTTGCATGAAGAAGGAATATGAATCTAGCAGGGCCTGTAACTTTGTCCCTTGGAGATGGTGCCTGAGGAGTAATTCCTTAATAATCCTTTGGCCTTTGGTTAGGATTTCTGGTTGCCTGATGTGACTCCAAGGGCAACAGAACCCTGCCTCTGGGATATTGTCAGTTCTATCGTGAGTGAACCTTTTTCATAAGTAGTAGTTGAAACAATTAGAGGTAGAAAGAGCTGGGACTGAATGGAGCTTCTAGAATAGTTTGTGTGAATTGCTTTGGGCCTGGCTCACTAAGGAATATCTGTTTAATAGATGTCTTTAGGTGTGCTAGAATTTGGTCTGGAACTTGCTTTCTTTGCCACAAGATCGTAGAAGAGGCGTTAAGACTCACCCACCTGAATCTTTTCTCTCAACTGTTAAAGAGTCTATGAGGTGTATATGACCAAAATGGCTTAACTCCTGCTTGACTTGGCTGCTCTCTACCTCTTTGTGCTTATCTTATACCACTTACCACTCACTCCTAAATCTCAAACCACACAGACCTTCTCTGTTCCTCCAGTGCGGCAAGTTCCGTCCCACCTCAGGTCCCAAACCCATGATGTCCCATCTGCCTTGAATGCGCTTCTGCTTTATAATACTTGCATACTTTAAAAGATAATAAAGACACACTGTGTTCCACTACCCTGCTTAAGTAATGTAACATTTCTAGTCCTTTGGAAGCCCTGTGAGTTCTCCTTCTGCACTGCACTTCTTCCCACTACCTCAGAGGTTATGACTACCCTGAATTAGTTATTATTTGTATATTTTTAAAAATTTATAGTGACGGGGTTTCACCATGTTGCCCAGGCTGGTCTCAAGCTCCTAGGCTCAGACAATCCACCCACCTCAGCCTCCCAAATTGCTGGGATTACAGGCATGAGACACCATGCCCAGCCTACCCTGAATTTTTTATTAATCATTCTTTGGCTTTTCTTGAAAGTGTTACCACATATGTTTGGCTTGCTAAACAGTGTATTAAATCTTACATTTTCCCAACATTTTGTAATGAAAAATTTCAAAGAAAAAACAAATATGAGCACTCATATACCTACAACGTACATTCTTCCATTAATATTTCGCCATACTTGCTTTATCACATATACATCTACCCATCGGTCAGTCTTATTTTTGATACATTTTGAAGTAAATTGCAGATGTCATACATATCCTTGTAAATAATTCAGCATAAGCATCAACTGGAGTTCATTACTTATGCTCTTTTTCATTTTAGCTAGAATTTACATACCATGAAGTGCACAAATCTTAATACAAACATCTGTGTAACCTCAACTCTTCTCAAAATACACAAAGTTCCATGGCCGGGCGCGGTGGCTCAAGCCTGTAATCCCAGCACTTTGGGAGGCCGAGATGGGCGGATCACGAGGTCAGGAGATCGAGACCATCTTGGCTAACACGGAGAAACCCCGTCTCTACTAAAAAATACAAAAAAACTAGCCGGGCGAGGCGGCGGGCGCCTGTAGTCCCAGCTACTCGGGAGGCTGAGGCAGGAGAATGGCGTAAACCCGGGAGGCGGAGCTTGCAGTGAGCCGAGATCCGGCCACTGCACTCCAGCCTGGGCAACAGAGCAAGACTCCATCTCAAAAAAAAAAAAAAAAAAAATACAGAAAGTTCCCTCGGGCCCTTTCCCCATCAATTCCCACTCCTATTCCCTTGGACACAACTGTTCTGAATATTGTTTTAATCATAGCTTAGTTTGGCGTATTCTAAAACATCATATAAATGGAATGAAATAATAGGATTATTTTGTATAAGGCTTCCTTCAACCAGCTTGTTTTTGAGAGTTATCCATGTTGTTGCATGTATTCCTTTTATTGCTGGGTGGTGTTTTTGTGTGTGCAACATTTTGTTTACCCATTCTCCTATTGATGGAAACTTGGCCCATTTCCAGTTTTTGTCTGATATAAATAGACTACTATGAACATTCTGGTATAAGTCTTTTTGTGGACTTACGTTTTTGTTTCTCTTGAGCAGTACCTAGCAGCAGAATTACTGGGACATTAGGCAAGTGTATGTTTTGCTTTGCTAGAATCTACTAGACAGGTTTTCGAAGTTTTTGCACCATTTTACACCCCCCCAACCAAATATGAGATTCTAGTTGCCACACATCTTCACCACCATTTGATGGTATCTGTCTTTTTCATGTTGGCAGTTCTAGCAGTATATCATTGTGAAGTTCTGCTTGTTATTTATTTTGCTTTGTTTTTGAGAATTCAAATTTGTATTTGACTAATGAGATATCTTTAAAACTTAGAACATAAAAATTGACACACCTAGAAGAAATTGATACATCAACCATCGTAATTAGTTTTAACAAATCTCTCAAAGTAAGATTAAACAAATCTCTCAAAGTAAGATTAAACAGCCAAAATATTTAATAATTATATAAATGACTTGAACATCACAATAACAAGCTTGATTTAATGAAGATTAGAGGCAAAGGGCTGATTTTTTTTTTTAAACTGGACTTGTAAAACACTCTAATTTTTAAAATTGCATGTTTATTTTTTTAACCAACCATGTAACAGATGGTTTTATCTCCATTTTTAAAAGCTTTTTATTTTGAATTAATTTTAGACCTACAGAAAAGTTGCAAAAATAGTAGTTTCTTATATCCCTCACTCCACTTCTGCTAATGTTAACATTTTACGTAACCATACTACAGTTATCAAGAACAAAAAATTAACGTTTATGCAACATTATTAACTAAACAACAGACCTTATTAGAATTTTGCTTTTTCTACTGAGGCAATTTTTGTTTGTTTCAGGATCATATTTAGGTCCCACATTGCATTTGGTGGTTTTATCTCCTTAGTCTCTCGTAGTCTGAGACAGTTCCTCAGTCTTCGCTTGTCATTCATGACTTGTGAAGTTATTTTCGTCAAATGTACCTCACTTTAGATTGTCATCGTTTTCTCACGACTGGTCTGAAGTTACATGTTTTTGGCAAAAATGCATATTGTGTCCTCAGTGCACTGTACCGAGGGGTTCATGATATTGCCATATCTTCTGAATGGTAATGTTTACCTTGATCACTTGGTGACATTAGTGTCTGCCAGGCTTCTCCACTGTAAAGTTTTTTTTGGTTTTGTTTTGTTTTGTTTTTGAGACAGGGTCTCGCTCCGTCGTGCGACTGGGCTCAGGCAGTCCTCTTGCCTCAGCCTGCCAAGTAGTTTAGATTACAGGCAAGCACTACCACGCCCAGCTAATTTTTGTATTTTTAGTTGGCCAGGCTGGTATTGAACTCTTGACTTCAAGTGATCCACCCACCTTGGCCTCCCAAAGTGCTGGGATTAAGGTATGAGCCACTGTGCCTGGCCTGTTTTTCATTATTACTTAGATTAGTTCTTTTCTTACGCCATGTAACCCTTCAGTGTGGTTGTGTTATTAATTTGTAATATAGTTAGGTTCATTTGTTAGTATTTATATTCATTTTGGATTCTCCCCACATATTGGTTGATTTTAATTGTTTATTTGGGGAGAGGGTAAGTGAAGGGAATGTAAAATATTACTGTGGTTCTAAGAGTCAGCTGTACAAAAAGACAGAGCATTATTATTCTGTCATCATTCCTGCTATCCTGTTCTTCTAGTCCTTCCCCTGTCACCCTAGGTAATCTTCCCTTGGTATTTGTAGTGGATTGATTCCAGGACCTCCTGCGGGTACCAAAATCTCAGGATGTTCAAGTCCCTCGTACAAAATGGTACAGTATTTGCATAAAACCTAGGCATATCCTCTCCTATGCTTTAAGTCATCTCCAGATTACTTGTAATAATACAATGTAAATAGTTCTTATACTATATTGTTCAGGGAATAATGACAAGAAAAACATCTCTACATGTTCAGTACAGACACAATTTTTTTTGGAACATTTCCTATCCTTAGTTGATTGAACACGTAGATGTGGAACCCATGGATATGGAGGGCTGTCTTCTCTTTAGTTTCTGGCTTATCTTTCCTGTACTCCTTTCATACCAGTGAATAGATACATGTATACATGTATATTTTCTTATGTCCCTTTATGTATTTATTTATTTATTTAGAGACGGAGTTTCGCTTTTGTCACTCAGGCTGGAGTGCAGTGGCGTGATCTTGGCTCACTGCAACCTCTACCTCCTGGGTTCAAGTGATTCTCCTGCCCCAGCCTCCCGAGTAGCTGGGATTACAGGCGCCTGCCACCACGCCAGTTAATTTTGGTATTTTTAGTAGAGATGGAGTTTCAACATGTTGGTCAGGCAGGTCTCGAACTGCTGACATCAGCTAATTTGCCTGCCTCTTATATGCCTTTCTTATATGAAGGGTAGCATACTGTAGATACCCTTTTGTGCTTTCCTTTTTCTCACTTAACATTATTTCCTGGAATTTCCTCCGTATCAGTATAGATAGAATAGAGATTATCCTCATTCTTTTTTACAGCTGTGTAGTACTCCATTGTGTGAATATACCACAGTTTATTCAGCCTCTCTCCAGTGTATGGGAATTTAGATTGCTTACAATATTTTGCAATTACAAGTAATGTTTCAGTGAGTAACCTTGTCTATGCATATTTTCATTTTGTTGGAGGTATATTTTCAACATAGATTTCTAGAAAGTGGAATTATTGAAGTATGTATGTAGTTTTGTTTTGTTTTGATTTTTTGAGACATGGTCTCACTCTGCAGCCCAGGCTGGAGTGCAGTGGCATGATCACGGCTCACTGAAGCCTCAACCTCCTGGGCTCAAGTGATCTTCTCACTTCAGCCTCCCTGGTAGCTGGGACTATAGGTGTGCACCACCACATGTGGCCAATTTTTGTATTTTTTGTTGAGACAGGGTTTTGCCATGTTGCCCAGGCTGGTCTCGAACTCCTGGACTCAAGTGATCCACCTGCCTCAGCCTCCCAAAGTGCTGGGATAACAGGCATGAGCCACCATACCTGGTGTTTTTTGTTTGTTTGAGACAGGGTCTCTCGCTCAGTCCCCCAGGCTGGAGTGCAGTGGCACAATCATGGTTGAGCTTTTTTCTACATCAAAGTTAAAGACAAGTTCACCATGTTTTTTTCTAGTACAGTGCTTTGTCATTTCATTTAAAATATATATTTGGATCCCTAAGCTATTTGGAGTTTATTCTTGTGAATGGTGTGAGAGATAGGTCTAATTTAACCTTTTCCAAATGGTTACCTAGTTGTCCTAGCATCATTGATTAAAAAGTCAATTTTTATCATAGTGATATGCCACCACTGTCATATACTAAATTGCCGTATGTATTTGGACTTCCTGTTTTATTCTACTAGTCTTCTCTATTAATGAGTCAATATTGTGCTGTTTTAATTATAGAGGTTTTATATTTCAGTGTCTGATAAGGCTAGTCCCCCTTCGTGATTTTTTTTATCAATGTTTTCTTAGCTATTCTTGCATGTTTGTTTTTCCACATGAACTTTTTATCCACATGAAGTGGCTTGGTGGCTTTTTTTTTTTTTTTTTTTTTTTCTTTAAGACAGAGTCTCTTGCCCAGGCTGGAGTGCAGTGGCACAATTTTGGCTGCAACCTCCACTTCCTGGGTTCAAGCTATCCTCCCACTTCAGCCTCTGGAGTAGCTGGGACTACAGACATGTGCCACCATGCACTACTAATTTTTGTATTTTTTGTAGAGATGGGGTTTTGCCATGTTGCTCAGGCTGGTCTTGAACTCCTGAGCTCAAGTTATCCACCCTCCTCTGATTCCCAAAGTGCCGGGATTATAGACATGAGCCATGGCACCTGGGCCAATTTTCTATTTTCTTGTGAATTAGTTTTTTCTAATTTTTTATTTCATGGCTTCAGAAAAATTGAATGAGTACTATAATAAATACCTTTTTAAAGATTCTTCAGTTATCATTTTGCCATATTATGTATATCTATGTAAATATATTGATTTTTCTTTTTTCACCTGAATTACTTGCTTAGAAATTACAGACAAGATGCATCAACCCTAATTCAGCAGGTAACTCTTAAGAACTAGGCATTCTCGCTGGGCGCGGTGGCTCAAGCCTGTAATCCCAGCACTTTGGGAGGCCGAGGCGGGTGGATCACGAGGTCAGGAGATCGAGACCATCCTGGCTAACATGGTGAAACCCCGTCTCTACTAAAAATACAAAAAACTAGCCGGGCGTGGTGGC